>NC_090738.1:30219172-30236995 GCF_036898095.1 Palaemon carinicauda | reverse complement strand
CGCTAATTGGCCGTATGTGTGTTACATTCACCCACATTAATCTCATATTAATTGAAACTTAATGAAATGTTATTACCATCGCGGAAGTGAAAGTGCTTGGCAAATCGCTTGTGATTAATGCAAAGTAACAGTGATTTTCTCACGTGAATGACAATAGAGAGTGATTAGATGATTAGGTCGGTTTGAACTGGGAATGTGACTCACGCCTGCGTCATATTTGGAAAGATTGGCGTGATGGGAAATTTACATTGCGACTGAAAGGTAATTATTCGGGGAATGTAATCGTGGTTATTATGAGAGGAATGGATGTGATGATCTTCTCGACAGTTTTCTTAGTATTATTATTATTTTTATTATTATTATTATTATTATTATTATTATTATTATTATTATTGGTAACAGTAGTAGTAGTATTAGTATTATTATTATAATTACTAGCTAAGCTACAACCCTAGTTGGAAAAGCAGGATGCTATGAGCAGGATGCTATGAGCCCAGGGAAAATTGCCCGGTGAGGAAAGAAAAAAGGAAAAATTAAATACTTTAAGAATAGTAACAACATTAAGATAAACATTTCTTATATGAACTATGAAATTTTAACAAAACAAGAGGAAGCGAAACAAGATAGAATAGTGTGCCCGAGTGTACCCTCAAGCAAGAGAAGGTGCATTATTATTATTATTATTATTATTATTATTATTATTATTATTATTATTATTATTATTTGCTAAGCTACAACCCTAGCTGGAGAAGCATGATATTATAAGCCCAAGGGCCTCAACAGGGAAAATAACTCATTGAGGAAAGGAAACAAGGAAAAATAAAATATTCTAAGAACAGTAACATTAAAATAAATATTTCGTACATAAACAATTAAATTTTAACAAAGCAAGAGGAAGAGAAATTAGATAGAATAGTGTGGCCGAGTGTACCCTCAAGCAAGAGAACCCTTAACCCAAGACAGTAGAAGACCGTGGATATAAAGCTGCAGTACTGAAAGAGCAGTTTCATTAGAAAGTTGAATAAGAAAGTCAGTACTAGCATTTAAGTGAAATCTTTTTTATATGTAGCACACATTTACGTACACTTTCTTCTCCAGAATGTCGTACCAAATTACTCATACATGTATATGCATTTTATAGCATATACTTACATACACTTTCATCTGCAGAATTTCATACCAAACTACTCGCTCATACATGAATATACATTTCATACTAAACACACAGGTAAACATAATGCTTTACTAAACATACGTTCAAATAGACATGTTAATACTGGTGCATTGACGTCCATACGTCTACGAGTTCATAGAGACATGTTCTTGCCAAAGCACTTATGCACTTATTTGCAGATGATAACTGGTGTGTACACACAAGCATATGATTACCGGTATTAGTGCATGCACGGAAGCATGTCTGTTTACCTCGTGGTCTATGTTTTAAGGCCCTTGTTTACGCTTGTTGTGGTTCGCTCGTTAGCAGGACGCGGATGCGATGATTGTCAATTTGCAAGGGCGGTTCCATGTTCTTGATAAGCTTGATGAGGGTGAGGGAAGGTCTGGAGGCTTTTTCTAAACGTCGTAAACAGCTCGCAAAGAATGACTTGTAATAACAAGGAGATAAACCGAGAGAGAGAGAGAGAGAGAGAGAGAGAGAGAGAGAGAGACCTGTACTGGATGAGTTTGTTACGTGTAATGTTTGAGAGAGAGAGAGAGAGAGAGAGAGAGAGAGAGAGACTTGTACTGGATGAGGTTGTTATGTGTAGCGTTTGTGTGTGTAGAGAGAGAGAGAGAGAGAGAGAGAGAGAGAGAGTTGTAATAACTGGATGAGTTCATGCCACATGTAATGTATCTTTATATAAATGAGAGAGAGAGAGAGAGAGAGAGAGAGAGAGAGAGAGAGAGAGAGAAACTGTATGAGTTTATGTTAAGTGAAATGTTTGTGTGAGAGAGAGAGACTAGTACTGGATGAGTTCATGTTACGGGTAATGTTTCTGATATAAATGTGAGAGAGAGAGAGAGAGAGAGAGGCTTGTACTGAACGAGTTCATGTAACGTATGTTTCTGATATGAGAGAGAGAGAGAGAGAGATGTCCGTTTATCAACATTTCACCTTATATTCTTCGAAGTGAAATGTTGGTAATATCCACGACGCATTTACAATAGTCCAGAGTTCAATGTAAGTCACGATCAAGGTGCTCCAAAAGTCTGGATGAATTATGTCAGCAAAAAAATGTTCCATTCTCTCGTATGTGAATAATGTGGACCCAAACCGAGAGTTGTATAAGGAATATTTAAAATAGATTGAAGAACATGAAAGCAAATATATTTTAACTTGCTCAATAAAGGCTATGAATTGAAAACTAGTAATAGGTTAAGGATTTTAAAGTTAGACTTTGAAGCAGATTCAAAGAAAGATGTAAATATGGCAGTGGGAAGATACTTAGGATTTTCAAGTACTGACCCGGAATTATTTTAATATATCAAAAGTAGAATGATAAATACTTTTAATGTAAATAAAATAGTATTTAAAACTTCTGTTAAAAAGTATTCACGAGGTGATATCTTTTTTATTTAAAAACAAATTTAGTTAAACAGTAAAAATTGCAACTGTAAATACAACATATGTTAAGTAAAATTATTTATGTAATTATACTATAATGTATGTATATTATAAATTGTAAGAATTGTAAATATGTATTTCCTAAAAAAAAGATAAAATATAGATTAAACGATACTTTTACGGGATCAGTAATTTGACTACCATAAATGCTTTAGACTTCGTTGTTAATTCTATTTGGTGAATTTGTAGCATCAAAGGTTTCACTTTATAGAGAGAGAGAGAGAGAGAGAGAGAGAGAGAGAGAGAGCACATGACGCCTTTAACTTTTCGTTAAAAATGAACCCATTTCAGATACTTTTTCATGAGAGAGAGAGAGAGAGAGAGAGAGAGAGAGAGAGAGAGAGAGCCCAGAGGACGTCGTTCAAATTTCATTAGAAGTGAAACTTTTTTTTTTTTTTTTTATATCTATACGGTTATTGGTGTTTCTACCAAAGGCAAGTATGGCCTAATATTCTGAAGGTCTTCAGTTTACTGAGCAATTAAGATCTATTGTCTCCTCATTGGACGTCTCAATACATGAAGGATACAGGTACGCAGGTAAAGGGCTACACCATTGCGTAATGCGTCATCACGTGAAATTAAGAAGTATACCATTGCGAAATGCGTCATCACGTGAAATTAAATAACAATGTCCAAGTGGTGACGCAAAGTTCGGATGAGCTTCCAGATGTGCGGCATTGCCGTCTGATTCGGAACAAGAAGGACATAAAGAGTGAGGTTAAAAAAAAATCGTGAGAAAATGAGAGGGGTTAAGATTGGGAGCTCGTTTCGGGGGCAACCGGTTAACAAGAGTAATTAGGAATCGTTTCCTGCCACGTCACCGTACCCGGAACATTTCGGCTTCCGGTAGACAACGTTCTTGGGGTTTTGGGAGTTATTTTCAGTGCCTCTGGTTCCTCCCCGAAACCAATGAGGAAAGAAACTTGGATGTGATAGAAAGTTGAACTTTATATTAAGGGTCCTTATGAAGGAAAATACATCTACACTTTTTGTTCATGCAAATGTCAAGTTGAAGTTATGATATTTATTGATACATTCTGACTTGCGATGTAGGCCTATTGTTTATGAATATTTTCAACAGTTTGAAAATGAAAATTAATTAATGATACCATTTTCTCTAATAGGTAAATATTTTGAACATTGTAAATGTGGTTCAAAAAGAGGAATTATACTCTTTTTAAAACAGGTTCTCAGTATTGACTTTAACATTGGAGGGACTATTACCCAATCATCCCTGACGCACCAGGGAATGACTACTCCCTCTCCCCCTCACCCAAGGGATGGGGAGAGCTGAGCGTGACCGGACTGTTGAAAATATTCATTAAAAATACCTTGCAGGTCAGAATATATCAATAAATCTCAAAACTTCAACTTGACTTTTGCACGTACATGAAGTGAAAATGTATCTCCCATCATAAGGACACTTGATATAACATTAAATTATATATATATATATATATATGTGTGTGTGTGTGTGTGTGTACTGTATATATATATATATATATATACGTGTATATATATGTGTATACATATATATATATATATATATACATACATATACATATATATATATATATATATATAAGTTTAGTTGTTTTATGTAGATTGTTGATCCAAACCAGGATCAACAGAAGAAGTTCTCTGGATCCTGATCCAAACTACTTCAACACAGTTCAACGTATCCTGGTGCTTGAAATAGAAGTGATCATGGAGTGTCCAGCTGTTTGAGAAACGCATTTTAATTATTTCAATAATAATAATAATAATAATAATAATAATAATAATAAATATGAAGTTGCGTATATGGATGGCTTTTACTGCCTCTGTCTGTTACTGCTGTTGTCAAAAACGTTTCAGTTTCTCTGAAAGAAAAATGAATTAAGAAATTAATATGAGCTATTTAATGTTTCAAGAATTCTTTTTAATCTTATTTAACCCTAATCTTGCGTTTTACTCCATACTTAAGTAATATTCATTAATATGGATTAAGTAACGGCCAGTAAGCAGAACTCATTGTTTACAACTTAGGATAATAATCCAATTACAAAACAAGGATACAAGGATAAAGCACCAATTACATCTTGAAATACATTTTGGTGGGAAACGTGTATGTATCAATGTTTCTAAGACAAGTTTGGCGTTCACATATCAGTCAACCTCTTAATTAGAATTTTTGTTTATGTAAATTGGAAGATGTACAACAGCGAAATGACAGAAAGGATAAATTGTTATATCATTTCCTGTTACCTCCTTATAATAGATATTCTAAATGAACTTTTATGTTATTGAAAGATTTAAAGAAAAGGGTTTTATATCATTATCAGAATCACAGCAGACACATTTACTTATTAATATTTCGTAGCCTTATCATTTCCTAATACAGTCCAGGGGTTTTAGTATTCTGGATCAGCTAGAAAATTTATTTATTAAACAGTTTAGAGCCTTTTATTAGATTATAATTTTGATTATTAAAATAGAACAATACATTTGTTATCATATAAAGCCTTATTGTTTGTGAGTTATTCAATTCACATTACTAAAAGTAAGATTAATGAAACTGGCTCTATGATTTTATCATCTCGGAAAAGTTAATAAGAAACCATCATAAATTTTTTTAAACCATACTTTTAATTTGATTTAACTCTTATGAAAAAAAAAATAATTGCCCTTATTTTCATTCTCGGCCATAGAGAAAATATTTCCCCTTATTTTCATTCTCGGCCATAGAGAAAATATTTCAAAGCGAGAAAGAAAATAACACAAAAGACCAAGTGATGTAGGGACGGCACCTTCAGGAAATTTCATCGAAGCTCAACTTCCTTAATTCTTCCTGGAGGAGTAATAGCACCTCGTCGTTAAGGAAAGGACGTAAAGAGACTTCCGCTCGGATGGAAAAGTCTTAGTATCTGTAAATCTTGGAGACTTAAGTGCATTGTAGTAGTAGTAGTCTCTCTCTCTCTCTCTCTCTCTCTCTCTCTCTCTATTAGAAGGAAAGACTGGTACAAAGAAGGGGAAGGCTTTGGGGAGTGGGAGGGGGAAGGGACGGGGGTTGTTGGAACGGTGTGCATGAGGTGTGATGGTCCATCCGAAACATGACGATAAAGGATTGGGAAAGATAGAGGACACCGTACAGGAAATAGGGCAGCGTGATAATGCTGAGAGAGAGAGAGAGAGAGAGAGAGAGAGAGAGAACATGGAACATGAGAGCATTGGGAAATGACGATCGTAAATAGAAGAAAAAGAGAGATGGCTGGATAGAGATTGTGTTCGGGAAAGTCAACTTAGGGTTGTGTAGGCTAATGTGGTAACGTCCCTGATTGGTGAACGCCAGACTGGGGTTAGAGTCCCGCTCAAACTCGTTAGTTCCTTTAGTAGCTGTAACGTCACCATCCTTGTGACCTAAGGCTGGGGCCCAGATTTGGGGGAACCTATTGGTCTATTTGCCGAGTCATCAGTAGCCATTGCCTGGCCCTCTTTGGTCCTAGCTTGGGTGGAGAGGGGGCTTCGGCGCTGATCATATCCTCTGCCATTCATGATCGGCATTTAAACCTTTAAAATGGATGTCCATTGCAAGAAGAGGGTGAATATAAGAATGGAATTCATTTTAAGGCATAATGTATATAAAATGCACGTGGTCCTAAATGGGGGAAAGAGTGCGTGCGCGCAAGCAAATGACATTATATGTGTGTGCGTGCGCACGCATGAGGGAGAGTGCACATTAATTGATCAATTTATATATATATATATATATATACATATACATATATATATATATATATATCTTACTTATAACTGTAATCGAACAGTTTAACATTTTTTTTTCAAAAAGGCCCATAAAAGAAACACAGGAAATATAAATAAATCACTATCTTCTTTGTCTACATTTTTTCCCACTTCTATGTGGGGTCGATGTTTCTGGTCAGCTTTCTCCATCTACCTCTGTCCCACACCTCATCACCGGTTAATCCCTTTGATCGAAGGTCATCCTTGATACAGTCCACCCACCTTCGCTTTGGTCTCCCTCTCCTTCTCGTTCCCTGTACCTCCATTTCCATCACTCTCCTCCCAATATACTGTTCATCTCTTCTCATGACATGACCATACCACCTCAGTCTACTTTCTTGGATCTTATCTGATCGTTTTCTAACTCCTGTGGTACCCCTAATTACTTCATTCCGTATCTTATCTCTTCTTGTCACCCCACATATCCATCTCAACATTCTCATCTCTGTCACATCCATCTTCTCTTCTGTCTTCTATATTTCGGCTAATAAACATTGGCCCTCTTCAGGATGTAAAGTAAAAATGAGGAATACAGTGGAGAGTGACGGTTTATACAGGAAAGCAAAAGGGTGTTTCCAATTGTTATACAGTTGTTATAATTGCTGGAAGGATTATCCAAATTTAATTACATCCAGTTGTGTCTTCGTATTGTTGAGCCGCTCAGAGGATGTCTTGACCTCTGATGCATATCTGGTGGTCGGTCTCCGTGGATTATCTTCTTAATGATAGGGTTGAGAAGGGTATTGTCCACTGTGTCAGCTTTCCATTGGCCGCCGGATAGGTTCATTGTGTTTGATTGAGTTATGATGGTTGATTCCAGGATTTTCCTTGTGTACGGACAGGTACTCTTAAAAAGCAAAGACGACTCACTTCAGTTAATCTGGTACCCGAAATTCCCCGAGATTTCATAGTCATACCAGGACCCATAGTCTATGGGTCCTGAGTCATACCTAACAGATCTTGTGTGTTTGGATAATCTTTGAGATAGTGAACGGCCCGTTTGCCCAACGTAGACTTTTTCACAATCCCCACATGGTACTTTATAAACGCCGGATTCTATATCTCTTTTATTTTGATAAACATTAATAAGGGCGCTTCCTATGGTCCTGGGATATGAAAAAACAAAGGGGTTCTCAGTTTTGATATTATTTGTTATATTTTTAATACCTTCTATATATGGGAGTTTTATCTTATTTTTAAAATCTCTTTGGTTAGTGACATCATGATCTTTATAATACATCGTGTTGGCTTTGTTGATGGCCTTTTCTATGACGTACATCAGATAGAATAGCTGGGCGAGTTGTTTACGAATGATTTAAAATTCTTTACTTAGGTAGGCTTGGGAACAGATTCTCAAACCTCTAAGAAATAGATTACAAGCTACTCCAATTTTTACAGAAATGTCGTGATAACTAAAGAAATGAATGTAGGAAATAGAGAAAGTGGGTTTTCTATACACAGTGAAATTGTACCCTGACGATTCCCTTATAATTAGTATGTCCAAAAAAAGCCAATTTTCCATCTTTTTCCCATTCAGTTTTGTATTTTATGCTAGGAACGAGGGAATTTAGATTATTGAAAAATATATCAAAATCTCCCCAGCTATCATCCCAATATGTGAAAATCTCATCAACATAGCGTTGCCAAACCATGTTCATGGGTTTAATTGTTGTTAAAATTTCTGTTTCAAAGTATTCCATGTAGAGGTTGGCTAAAATTGGAGATAACGGGCTGCCCATACTACAACCAAATATTTGTTTGTAAATATTTCCCTTGAAAGAGAATACGTTATTTGACACACTTAGTTTAATTAACTTAATTGTTTTTTTCAATATTATTATTATTATTATTATTATTATTATTATTATTATTATTATTATTATTATTAGCTAAGTAACAACCCTAGTTGGAAAAGTAGGATGATATAAGCTCAAGTGCTCCAGTAAGGAAAAAGAGCCCAGTGTAGAAATGAAAATAACGAATCTAGATAAACCATACATGAGAATTAATGAATAATAAGTAATGAATATTAAGATTGGGAAAGGGTTGAAATAAATCTGTCGTAATATTTCACAATTCCCTATATATACATAACACAAATACACATACATGAAGAAAAGCTGGGGATTGTGTATATAGATAATTGAATATATAATTACACACACACACACACACACACACACACATATATATATATATATATATATTTATTTATTTATATATATATATATATATATATACACACACATATATATATATATATATATACACGATTTACAATATTCTTCATCTTTGCTTTTATGAATAATGTAACCTCAATATATATATATATATGTGTGTGTGTGTGTGTATATATATATATATATATATAAATCTATATATGAATATATACATTTATATAACAGCATATATGAATTTATGTATCTGTATATAATATATATATATATATATATATATGTGTGTGTGTGTACAGACCCACATACACACACGCGCTCACACGTGTAAGATGCTATTTTGTATGATGGTATTGGTGATTGTACATGCATACTCGTGTTTGTGTGTACTAAGTGTACTAATAAACAAGCAAAGTATCTTCCTTAAAATTGAATCTCAAATAAGACCCCTACTTATCGCCCTGCAACCAAAATAAACCCGTTTATATAACTTGCTAGATCCAACACGTTTGCCATCTGGGCAGACAGAACTCATATAGTGGTCCTGGGCATTTCTTCACAAATTTGATATCCTGGCAAGTGGTCCCACGGCGGATAAAGTCAAGGCTCCTACGCAGTAAAGTCTTCAATTAGACTTTTCGAGATTGTATCTCTCTCTCTCTCTCTCTCTCTCTCTCTCTCTCTCTCTCTCTCTCTTAATTTTTGAGACCTCATTATAGTACATCTGGTATTTCATAAAGCTTATATTTCTTGAATGCAAGGATAGATCTCTCTCTTATTTTTGTAAACATATATTATAGCAGATCAGCTATTTCATATAGCTTATAGTTCTTGAATTAAAGCACAGATCTCTCTCTTATTTTTGTAAACATATGTTATAGCAGATCAGCTATTTCATATAGCTTATAGTTCTTGAATTAAAGGATAAGATCTGCCGGTTTACTCTATAGATTTTTTGATTGAACAATTAAAATATCGTTGATATATCCAAAGACAGGAACATTGGCAAACTGGTAGTAAAAGAGATTGATTACGGTACATCTAGCAAATAATTCTATGATTTGATCTTTGTCTCTTTTGATTTGAAATGCAAATCAATATTAGTTTCTTATTTCATACCTTCACTCGTGCCAGGACAGTGTGCCCTTTTAATTTGATTTTTACGTCGCTATTATTATTATTTTTTTTTTTATTTATCTAAGTTGTATTATGTATTGTACATTAGCATTTCTTCGTCAGTATTTCGCATCGGGTCATACTGAATTTAGACTATAACATAAATTACATTTATAGAATTGACATTATATCTTATGACTTTTTTTTCATAATTATTATATCGAGTTTTTACTTAGTAGTTCAATATCTCCCCTATATAATAAAGAATAAGTGTCTGGCTCTGTATACATATACATATTTCTTTCCTGTCACAATCGAGGGGCAGAGGAAGTAGTCAAAAGTCAAACCCTGGTGAAAGGGGTTACCATGAGTGGTACACTCGGAAACCACACCCTCCCACTAATTGCCGAATCAGCTGGTTGTAGTTAGGAAACGGGGAGGGGTGGGAAGGTTTGAATCTGTGCGTATATTATATAGTACATATTTAGCAGAGTATTTTAAATTAAAAGAATGTTTGATTTTCTTCAGATTAAATATAAGCTCGTAATTATGGACATATAAGTGAGTCAAGAAAGGTATATAGTTCTTTTACGACTCTGCTGCCAAATAGTTACGGACCTGAATTCTCATAAGCTTAATAATATCTCATGGTATTATCTCTTCGTTTATAGAGACATCTCTCTCGGTTTATCTCAGCAGAGCCGAGGGCACGTTTGACATTTCCCTCTCGGGGACCTTGCTTTTATTCGTTTAGATGGGGTCATAGTTTATGACCCTAGTTACGATTGTTATGGTAAGAGTCTACTCTCTGGTGAAGTGTGTGTTTTATATATATATATATATATATATATAATGTGTGTGTGTGTGTGTGTGTAATATATATATATATATATATATACCAGTATATAAGTGAGTGAGAGAGAGAGAGAGAGAGAGAGAGAGAGAGAGAGAGAGTGACGATGTATATGATTAGATAGATATATAAATAGATAACCAAAAATTTTGCTATAAAAAATTCACATTTTTCATTTCTAATTAATAATTTTCCTTTTATTAATATCAATGTATCCTTTACTTTTGAAATTGAATTATTCATTTATACAATGTATCTTATGTTATTAGTAGCCTTTTGCAAGAAAAGAAAAATATAGCTTTCTTCGCGAATATTATCTTGTAAATAGACCCTTTAAAGAATAACAGCTTTCTTCGCGAATCTTAGCTTGTAAATAGACCTTTGCCAAAAAAAAAGAAAATAGCTTTCTTCGCGAATATTATCTTGTAAATAGACCTTTGCAAAAAAAAAATAGCTTTCTTCGCGAATATTATCTTGTAAATAGACCTTTGCAAAAAAAAAAAAATAGCTTTCTTCGTGAATCTTATTTTCAAAACAGACCTTTGTAAAAAAAATAGCTTTCTTCGCGAATTTCATCTCGTAAATAGACATTTGCAAAACAATAGCTTTCTTTGCGAATCTTAACTTGTAAATAGACCTTTGCAATAAAAATAGCTTTCTTCCCGAATCTTATCTTGTAAATAGACCTTTGCAAGAAAATAGACGTTTGCACAAGAATAGATTTCTTCGCGAATCTTATCTTGTAAATAGACCTTTGTGAAAATAACAGCTTTCTTCGAGAATCTTATCTTGTAAATAGACCTTTGTAAAAATAACAGCTTTCTTCGCGAATCTTATCTTGCAAATAGACCTTGGCCCAAAAAAAGCTTCCTTCCCGAATCTTATCTTGTAAATAGACCGTTGTAAAAATAACAGCTTTCTTCGAGAATCTTATCTTGCAAATAGACCTTGGCAAAAAAAAGCTTCCTTCGCGAATCTTATCTTGTAAATAGACCGTTGTAAAAATAACAGCTTTCTTCGAGAATCTTATCTTGCAAATAGACCTTGGCCAAAAAAAAGCTTCCTTCGCGAATCTTATCTTGTAAATAGACCGTTGTAAAAATAACAGCTTTCTTCGAGAATCTTATCTTGTAAATAGACCTTTGTAAAAATAACAGCTTTCTTCGCGAATCTTATCTTGTAAATAGACCTTGGCAAAAAAAAAAAAAAAAAAAATAGCCTCCTTCGCGAATCTTATGCTGTAAGTAGATCTGTGCAAAAAAATAGCATTCTTCGCGAATCTTATCTTGTGAATAGACCTTTGCAAAAAAATCATTTTCTTCGTGAATCTTATCTTGTAATTAGACCTTTGCAAAGTATACTTCCTTCGCGAAACTTCAAAGGCTATGCGTTTTTCCCCCTTTTAGCGAGCGAAAATTTACCTTTTCGCGATTTTTATTTGTCGTTTAACAGATGTAACATTTCTAAATCGGCGACGTAAGCACTAAGAGGTAGTGCTTGCATGTATGGACTCAGATACCAGCCTCAACAAAAAGGGGGGGAACGGCAAACGGCAACATCCGTAAAAGAGCATCATCGTTCCAGCGAGCTTAATATACACGGCGATTACGTTACTCGTAAAAGACCGGAGGGGGTGGAAACATTTTCTCCTTCTTCTTCTCTCTCTCTCTCTCTCTCTCTCTCTCTCTCTCTCTCTCTCTGCCCCTTTTTTCCCTTAGTTTACCTCTTCTTTCTAATTTTCTTAGAATCTCAAATTTGTTATTTTTACTCCTTTCAGCCTTTAGATTTCCCTTCTTCTTCTTCTTCTTCTTCTTCTTCTTCTTCTCTCTCTCTCTCTCTCTCTCTCTCTCTCTCTCTCTCTCTCTCTTTTTGACTTCACCCTTTCGCAAACGCTTCACTCCGGCTTTCAGCATTATCGTCCTCATTTCCTCTTTATTGCCACTTATCGGCCACTTATCACTCCTTCCTCCTTCCCCCTTTTATCACAGTACCGCACTTACCCAGGATTATCGCGGTGTTTTATGGCCCAGATAAGGCGGACGAACATTTTATAGGATCATCTGGGAGTGTTGTGCGAGATCATCCCGCCTGCTTTTCGCTACTCCTGATATTCACGGGCGTTCTATCTCTCTCTCTCTCTCTCTCTCTCTCTCTCTCTCTCAGCCCCTTTTTCTTTTCTAAAATTTTTCCTCTTTCTAATTTTCTTAAAATCTCAAATTTGTTATTTTAACTCTTGTTATCCCTTAGAGTTCCCTAAATCTTAAAGTTCCCGAATTTAGAAATTAATTAAAATGGCAAACCCTTCATATTAGCCTTATTCATCATATGTCTTATAAAAAGTCTGGCTGCATCTATGCTATCACCCACGAGCTCCCGCGTTTCTTATCTTTTCTTTGTATACCTATGGAAAAAAAGCCTAAATATTCTTTCTTCCCATAAAATTTGAGTTGCACGCAGGCAAACATAAACATTTGAGTTTGAAATATCATAGGTTTATTAATCATTAGAAAAGATTTAAGCTTTATTGAGAGTTTGGAAAGATCCAATTTTATCAAATCAATAAAAGGAGATTGGTTAACCCTTAGCATCTAAACTGATTAAATCAATGTATTCGTATCATGCGACTATATAGTGGATCAATTGTTATTATTATTATTATTATTATTATTATTATTATTATTATTATTATTATTATTATTATTGTTATTATTATTATTATTATTATTATTATTATTATTAATAATATTATTATTATTAGCATTATTATTATTAAAGAGAATGTACAGCATAAAATGATCACAAGAACAATTATTATCATTAATATTATCTGTAATATTAGAATTAACAGCAACGTCTGCACTTTCTTATTACCATTATCACAGCTCACTGCATTAAGTTACTATGAAAAATATCTAAGAATACGAAACACAAATCCAAAAACTCAAATGTAATATAGGGAGAGAAAAACTGCAATATCAACATCACGATAGAACCATCACGCAACTATCAAGGAAAACAAAATAACAATATCAACAAGGAAACATCGTACTATATTATATGAGATTATGAAGACATCCAGTAATGACAACACAGACAACAACAAAAGTAACAAGAATAGGCGGGAAAACAATAACAAACTTAGAGGGGCACTCTGTAGAGTGCCTACCTCCGCTGCAGCAGCTTATTTCTCGACCTTTTGCTCACCCTTGATCTTAACCTTTGACCTTAACATGTATTAATTGGCGTGGATTTTCATGCTCTCAAATATGAACCAAGTTTTGGTAGTCTCTGTGCTAATGTCTAAACTTATTGCTGATTACGTGAATTGAACATTTTGTTTGACCGTGATCTTGATCTTCGAAAATTTAATCATTTCCAACTTTTTACTTAATAGTCAGTCCCTGCAAGTTTCATTACTCTACGATTAAAATTGTGGCCAGAGAGCTGTTCACAAACAAACACACACACAAACAAACAAACAAACAAACACACACACACACACAGGGGTGAAAACATAACCTTCCTACCTCGTTGGCGGAGGTAGCAAAATACAAATCCTGAATTGAAATATAAACACATGCAACTATTGCAATGCATTTAGCCATCTAATAAAGACACGGTATTAATTTACGTCAGGCTTTATTTCAGATATAAGGCTCTATTCATAATCATGCTCCCATTTCCATCGCCATGATCCTGAAATATGCACTCGACTTCTTTTGGCCTCTATTCCTATTTATGGGTGTCCTGTGAAAAGACCCGCAGTGCTCTCAAATGCCTTTGATGTGGTCGTGGTATCGGGCACGTAATGGATATTACATTCGGACCGTCTTTGGCGACGCTGTTTTCGAGATTGCACACCTGCAATGACCCCCCCCCCCATCCCCCCCCCCGTTCGTCAATCATGCCCCCCCCCCCCCTACTGCCGTAGGGTCCATGTAAATTTTAGTTGGCTATACTTGAATGTAGGAACTACGTTAATAGATGATCACGAAAATGTTACATTCAATAGGATACAAGTATTTTGAATATGGCACTAAGTATGTATGTATGTATGTATATATATATATATATATGTGTGTGTGTGTGTGTGTATATATATATATATCTATATATATATATATATCTATATATATGAATATATATATATATATATATATGTATATTTATATATATATATATATATATACCGGTGTATATATATGCATGTGTATATATATATATATATATGCTTATAAGTCACTAAATAGCGCGTGACAATATATTCAGCCAAGGCCACAGGAAAAATAAAAGAAGGTGTACCGAGCGCTTTCGTGTTATTTCAACACATTTTCGAGGTACCTCGAAAATGTGTTGAAATAACACGAAAGCGCTCGGTACACCTTCTTTTATTTTTCCTGTGTCCTTGGCTGAATATATATATATATATATATATATATAGTAAATAAAAAGTGCTGACAGCACTGTTGCTCGCTGACTTTTTCCGAAAGTTATTTAGACTTATCGTTGTCAAAGGTCCACCAGATCTCTGAACACTTTAGATTTTAATTAGAATTATTAGAATTTCTTGGGATATTTTTTTTTTCATAAAAGGAATATGTTTAGAAATCTGTTTCACTTAAATAAATCATTAATAAAATAATATTTATTATAACTGAATTGTGGCTAAAATTGCGTAAAGAATATCTATGTTTATTCTTATGAGGTTAATTAAGTTCCAAAAAACTGGAAAACATTAAGTATATTGTTATATCTAACATTTTAGGTGCAATCTTACCTTATCCTCCACTGATAAATTTATTCATAAACCTTCAGTCAGAATAAAGAAAAAAGATAATCTTTAATATAAGAGAAACATATAACATTAATTATCATCTCTAATTCAACTCATGAAATATGTACCTACGACTATAAAAGCGTGGTTGATCCCAACTTGAAACGTTATAGTGTAATGTACCATCATAACATATTCTTGTCACTATATTAACGAAGCGTTTTTTTTATTACTATATATGTTTATTTTAGTTCAAGATTATTTTTTTTTCTCTTTTTTAGAAGAGAATTTTATTATCGTAAAGCAACAATTAATGCCCCTTATTCAGATTAGTTTTCAAGACGTAATTTCCTAAGCACCTCTTTACGATATATTGGAGAGAGAGAGAGAGAGAGAGAGAGAGAGAGAGAGATATTGGTAAAACAGAGCTAAATAGGCAGTTGAATGGCATATGCAGAGAGAGAGAGAGAGAGAGAGATTGGTAAAACAGAGCTAAATAGGCAGTTGAATGGCATATGCAGAGAGAGAGAGAGAGAGAGAGAGAGAGATTGGTAAAACAGAGCTAAATAGGCAGTTGAATGGCATATGCAGAGAGAGAGAGAGAGAGAGAGAGAGAGAGAGAGCTGGAAGATAAATTTGGTTAAAGAGAGCTAAATAGGCAGTTAATTTGCTTATTTATGAAGAGAGAGAGAGAGAGAGAGAGAGAGAGAGATTACTGGAAGACATATTTTAGTAAAAGAGAGCTGAATAGTTAGTTAATTGGCTTATATATGCAGAGAGAGAGAGAGAAAGAGAGATTACTGGAAGATATATTTTGGTAAAAGAGAACTGAATAGTTAGTTAATTGGCTTATATATGCCATTTCGATATATTGGCAGGAATGGTTTTGCTTCAATATAAAACTAAATGTTCTGATATATTGCATGATTATTCATCTAAAATCTTTTTCATTCGTTTTCAGATTTCTTTTTACCATTACTTTCCTTTGTGTATTGCATATTTGCATAATATTTTATTCTAAAAATATTAGTGAAAATATCATTTGAGTTTGTAATCCATTATGAAGTGTAAGCATTCATCTTGCTTGTAAGAATAATCACTTCCAGGTTAGGTCTACCTCAAGTACCGTTAGGTATATTAAATTGTTTATGAAATCGCTACATATGTATTAGTCAGCTGTTTTATTTGGCAACATGCTTGTAGATTCGAAAATTGTAATCAATCAGTATTCATCATCATCATCATCATCATCTCCTCCTCCTACGCCTATTGACGCAAAGGGCCTCGGTTAGATTTCGCCAGTCGTCTCCATAGACTGACTAAATCCATAGAGGATTCATTGGCTAAATTCATCAAAGGATAGCCAGTACTATTGAACCTCAAGAAAAAATCCTCTTATTCATGAATCACATAGTAGGCCTAGACATTATGTCAGAAATTGGCTGGGAATAGATTTAAAGCAGGAATTAAATAAAATCAAACGCTTAGTTATAAAGCTTTTTGGTACTTGGGCATATAGTAAGGAGCTGAAGAAAAGATATTAGATCCTTACAGCAAGAGAGAGAGAGAGAGAGAGAGAGAGAGAGAGAGAGAGAAGGATTAGGAATGTCTAAAAGACTTTTTAGTCCATCCGCGACTTCATTGGCTCTTTGTTAGAGCGATTTAGTTTAAACATTTAGAGAGTTCTTATGATCTTGTCAAACTTATTCTTGAACTCGTTTATGTTACTGTTTACTACAAGCGCTGGAAGTCTATTTCAATTATTTACTATTTTGTATGTGAAAAAATTACCACATTGAGTGGTGTATGTTTTCAATTCCAGAGAGAGAGAGAGAGAGAGAGAGAGGGGGGGGAATCATTTTGTATGTATTTTGTATTTATGATTTGCTATTTTGTTTGTAAAGAAATTGCCACATTGACTGCTGTTGTATCTGTTCAATTCCAGAGAGAAAGAGAGAGAGAGAGAGAGAGAGAGAGAGAGAGAGAGAGAGGTATCATTTTGTATTTATGATTTGCTATTTTGTATGGAAAGAAATTGCCACATTAGGTGGTTTTATATCTTTACATTTCCAGAGAGAGAGAGAGAGAGAGAGAGAGAGAGAGAGAGAGAGAGAGAGAGTAAACCCTATGGATATCTAGGAAAGGAAAAAGAAAAAGTCCAACGTAGCCTTTAATGAAATGCAGTATTAGCGTCAGCTGAAGAGTTGCAGCGTGTAGATCATTGTCACGACGTACACACCAGTTACACAACGTCCTAATCAAATATGGTGTGCAATGCCCTTGTTCTCCATATTTGCAATTCATGAGCATAATTGACAAGCTGATATAATGGATCCAAGTCCCACGCCCCCTTCCTCCCCCCCCCTCCCCCCTCCCCCAACATCGTATTTTCCCTGCTCAACATTTGTGATGTAGTGCAAAGAGATTCCAACGTGCGTTGGGTTCGTTTTCATTGCATTGATTATTTTGGACCTTTTTTCATTATTTTCGATTACTTTGC
>NC_090738.1:30214106-30218672 GCF_036898095.1 Palaemon carinicauda | reverse complement strand
ACCTATAAGCTTCCCCAAACCCACCAACCTTAGCTCACAAAGATGGTAAGGTTGTAGACGCTAATGGCACTAACGAGTCTGAGAGGGACTCTAACCCCCGTCTGGCGAACACCAGACAGAGACGTTACCAGTCAGGCCACAACAACCACAAAAAGTGTAATCAATACCCCGATGTAATCTCATATTATGTTATTCGAAGATGAAAGCAAATCTGACGGGTAAATAATTTGGTGGAAAACGGTGATTGACAGGTAAATAACTTTGGATTCCTACGCTCCAACAGAAGAGTTCATTAGTTCTCGTTTTTGACGTGAAGCATACGTGAATTTTGGAGGGCTATGACTGATGGTCTAAGAGCCCCCTTCTGGAAATAAGGTCCGGGCAATCTTTGTGTGTGTGTGTAATTCTAGGCTATAATCGAAGAGCCCCTTTAGAGACAGAAGGAGACGTCTGAATGATATAACCTGCATCCATCACCGATTTCATCAGCTGAAAACGGAAATGACGAATGAATGTCATCCTTGATGGATTTACTAAGTCCTCATCCGGCTTTAGCGTTACAGTATATAGATTTGTCATGAAACTCTAACCACCCCCTACTCTCCCCCAGTACCCCCCCCCCCCCCACCCTTTTGCCCTCTTCTCCCCCCCCCCCCCCTGCCAAATCTGACAAAGGACAAACAGCCACCGTGACATCAGACACGTTGTTGTTCGGCCCTCTGTCGTGTTATTCCTGACATCAGGCATTTGTGATTGAAGTTTAGATGTTGTTTACAGCGGCCTACGTCGATATGTCATGAACTCATTGCAATGTGCTTGTGACTGTACGTGCTTGCATCTGCTCCAGAGGATCGATGCAGCGATTCTTCCGACCCTCTGTGCTTGCATGATTGGACCTCGCATGCACAAGCCGTGCATAAACACACTTAAAAATTTGCATTAAAGATGGTAAATGCCTGGCAGCATTTATTCTAGGATTTTCCCTTTTTTAAAACCGATCTGTTGACGTAAAGGAGTGATGTTATGGTCACCAACCCGTAAAAAATAATAACAAAGTAAGGGAAAATTACGGTCGCCTGTATTTTACTGATATACGGTTGAGAAATAGATTTTTACGGAGAATTTCTGATTAAAATTACGGGTTTTTGTCTAACAGTGTAAGTGCGCATAATCTCATGCCGGCCGTGGTGGGGGGGGGGGGGGGTAAAGAGGGTCAATATTTCGAAGGAGGGTATGTTAGAGGGTGTATCTGTTTCCCCCGAGATGCCCTTTGAGACTGCGTGAGCCTTTATGCCCGGTTCACCACCGTGGTAAGAGGATTAGTCTCACTAATGCGTAACTCGACACGGGCATGATGAGGCCTCAATGCCATGAGAATGAGATAGGTAAAAAAAAAAACGAGACGGGATTGAACGATAAAATTGGAAAAAAATAGGTTGAATTATTTACTAACTTTACATAAAAGAAATTCCACTACGGGGATTTTAAGAAGGTAAACGAACTAGAGATTGAAAATAAAAGAATGAATATGGATGATGGAGGTATGGTCTGTCAAATTCAATATAAACGTAATAATAATGTATGATCATATAATTACATACACAAAAACAGACACACATGAATATATGTGTGTGTTCGAAACGTAACTACAGTATAATGGTATGTGTTTATATAATTACGTACAAAACACACACATGCATATATATATATATATATATACTATATATATATATATATATATATATATATATATATATATATATATATATATATATATATGTGTGGTGTGTGTGTGTATTATGTGTGTCTGTGCGTGTGTTCGTGAGTACGTGTATATGTTAAGTGCGCATTAATAGCCAGTCGATGTTTGGATTTCCCGAAGGGATTTCATTTTATTCTTTCACTCCTTTCTGTTCAGCGAACGAGCTTCCACGTTATGCAAAAAGGTATTGTTGACGAGAGATAAGCATCGCTTGCAAATCGGCTTAGCGCAACAAATGCCTTTTGCCGGGCCAGCGAGCACGGAGAGGAGGAGGAGGAGGAAGAACCAGGGATACCCTTCCTTCTGGGCATTCTCCTACCACACCCTCGATCTCACCTTCCTTTAGGTAGGGTATACTGCTTTTACGTTGTTGTGATTATTATTATTATTATTATTATTATTATTATTATTATTATTATTGTTATTATTATGATAATGATAATGATAATGATGATGATGATGATTATTATTATTATTATTATTATTATTCTTACTTACTAAGCTACAACCCTAGTTGGAAAAGCTGGATGCTATAAGCCCAGGGGCTCCAACATGAAAAAAAAGCAAAGTGAGGGAAGGAACTAAGGAAATAAATAAACGACAAGAGAAGTAATTAACAATTAAAATGGAATATTTCAAGAAGAGTATCGACATTAAAATAATTATTCCATACATAAACTATAAAAACTTCAACAACACAAGAGGAAGAGAAACGAGATAGAATAGTGTGCCCGAGTGTACCCTCAAGCAAGAGAACTCTAACTCATGTCAGTGGGAGACCATGGTACAGAGGCTATAACACAACCCAAGACTTAAGAAGAATGGTTTGATTTTGGAGTGTCCTTCTCCTAGAATAGCTGCTTAACGTAGGTAAAAAGTCTCCTCTACCCTTACCAAGAGGAAAATAGCCACTGAACATTTACAGTGCAGTAGTTAACCCTTTGAGCGACGAAGAATAGTTTTCACATGCGAAGTATCCTCCTAGACAGCCTGGGGGAAGAAGATGCAAAGAAAGGATACTCTAAAATCAAACTATTGTGCTCTAGTCTTGGGTAGTGCCATAGCCTCTGTACCATGGTGTTCCAGTGTCTTGGGTTAGAATTCTCTTGCTTGAGGGTACACCCAAGCACACTATCCTATCTAATATCTTTTCCTATTGTTTTTTCTCTTTTAAGCTTTTATAGTTTATGTAAGAAGTATATAATTTCATGTTACAGTTTTTAAGATATTTTATATTATTATTCATTACTTCTTATAGCTTATGCATTTTATTTATTTGCTTATTTCCTTTCCTCACTGGGCTATTTTTCCTGTTGGAGCCCTTGGGCATATATCATCCTGTTTTTCCAACTAGGGTTGTAGCTTAGCAAGTAATAATAATAGTAATAATAATGAGGATGATGATGATGATGATGATACTGATGATGATATATCTGGAGAAAGTTGACTCGAGCTGCCGACCCTGCTACATAATGGTACTTAAATGGTCAAGAGAATAAGATAGACCTTGTTGTTACGATAACTTTGTCTTCCCGTATTTGGACGTTTGCTGCTTCATTTCCATTGCTGGATGATGTTCCTGCTTGCTTGTATTGCTTTCTGTCTCCATATTCAGCTAGTGTTGTTTGCTGCTTTTATCTCTGCTTTCAAGATGTAGCTGAATTCGTGAATATTATCTTGATGCTATGTGCCACCGTTGCTTGTGGCGGAAATGCAAGCTACCTTCGGGTTGCCTAATTAATTATTAAAAACTTTTTTTTTTTTTTTTTTTTTTTTTTTTTTTTTTTATTTTTAAGGCTATGTGAATTGTTTTGTATTCACACTTACAGGTGTGTGCTGAATACACACACATGTACACATACACGCACACACACATACACATATATATATATATATATATATATATATATATATATATATATATATATATCTATTCAGTATATATATTTGTAGATATGTGTGTGTATAATATGTACGTGTGTGTGAGTGTGTGATCGTATTTATGAATTCATTCATGAAAACACCAAAAAAGTGAACGCGGCTTCGAACCGATTCATTTTTATTTTAGCTAAATTACTCGGAAGTACATTACGAGACACACTCACATAAATGCAAACTTAGAGATTAATACTTGGCTGTGTAATAGTTTGTCGGGTAAATTTATTCCAAAGATTCGACTTTATTGTAATCCTTACATTTCTTTGTAGAGCGTTTCCTAGAATTTTGTGTCGTGATTTGATTAATCTTTCTTTCCCCTTAGTTCCTGTATGTGGAATTCTTATATAATTAGCCTTTCTTTTATAGTAGTATTTTCCTTTTTTAAAAGGCAGCTTTTTTCAAGAGGTAGCTGATATGGCATTACTTAAGGCGTGAAGGGCATTGGCAGAATTTTCAATTGGTTAGCTATGCCTCTTAACATAAATATTTAAAAACAAAACATGAATTATTAATGATTATTAGGTTGTTTGATTAATTTATTCTTCTAATAAAAAAGCATATCAACACCATCACCAAAACCTAAAGAATTGACTAGTTTCTTGTATTTAAACTTTCCTTAAGATCTAATACCTTTGCGTGTTTCTTATTTATAAGCAAAACAGTCTTCGTATAATCAGTTCCACTTGACTTAAGAAATTTATGAATTTTTTTTCATGTTAGCAAAATGCGTAATTGATGGAGTTTCTCGCGAATTCTTATTCATGATATAAGAAAATTGTATTTTAATATCATCATCATCATCATATCCTCCTACGCCTATTGACGCAAAGGGCCTCGGTTATATTTCGCCAGTCGTCTCCTTCTTA
>NC_090738.1:30206606-30209106 GCF_036898095.1 Palaemon carinicauda | reverse complement strand
CAGTGTTTTAGCTATTTATAGCGAATTGAATTGTGATTTTTTTATAGTTTGCCAGTGTTTTAGCTATTTATAGCGAATTGAATTATGATTTTTATAGTTTGCCAGTGTTTTAATTATTTATAGCGCATTGAATTAGGATTTTTTATAGTTTGCCAGTGTTTTAGCTATTTATAGCTAATTGAATTATGATATTTTATAGTTGCCAGTGTTTTATCTATTTATAGCTAATTGAATTATATGAGTTTTGATAGTTTGCTAGTGTTTTAGCTTTTTATAGCGCATTAAATTCTGATTTTTAATAGTTTGCTAGTGTTTTAGCTATTTACAGTATAGCGCATTGAATTAGGTTTTTTTATATTTTGTCAGGGTTTTAGCTCTTTATAGCTAATTTAATTATGATAACTATAGTTTGCCAGTGTTTTAGCTATTTATAGCACATTGAATTAGGATTTTTTCATAGTTTGGTACTGTTTTAGCTGTTCATAGCAAATTTAATTATGATTTTTTTGTTATACTTTGCTAGGGTTTTAGCTATTTATAGCGAATTTTATCATGATTGTTTTATATTTTGCCCGTATGCAAGCAGATTACAGGAATAAATATCTTACATAGGGTTATATTTCTTTTAGGTTGAATGTACCTTCTGGCCAAAAAATTTTTTTATGCCCAAAAATATATTATTGTTTTATTGCTCTTTCATGTGGATAAATTTGTATTTTGATTGTGGTGTATGGATATGTTTTATCTATCGTAAGTATATAGCTAAACCATACGTTATATTACTCTAACTGATACTCATCTTACTAAAGTATTCCCTATCATGGTTAGCTAGCTAACTGACCTCCTTCTTTCACCCATCTTTCCCTATCAGCTAAAATAGAAGAAAAAAAAAGTATTTATTTTTATAGTTTGAAAGTATCTCGATACCCATTATTAGTGTGACGGGCCGAGGGAAAGGTTACGGCTCAAAGGCAGGAAGCAATCAACTGAATAACTTTATTATAGAACAAGACAGACAATGTTACAGAGGAAAACGAGAGACATGATTATTCAGGTTCTTTTTAGTGCGAGGGAAGAGCGCAGATACAAGCATGATATATACAAAATAAAGTATGTACGATCGTGTGACACACGGTTGGTACATTCGAATAAAATTCATTTGTTTTTCTTTCGTCTAATCATTATTTCATTAATTCGAAATTCTAGGCGAGAAGTAGTGTATATAGTTTGTTTTAATGGTGGTATTTTGATGGCTATTTAACATATATTTTCCCCCATTATACCACTCGACAACAATTTTGATGGCAAAGTATACTGTAGTATTGTTTAGTTCTAAAAAAAACAAGAGAGTAGTTTTCTTTTAAGAATATCTTCAATCTTTAATATTTTATTCCTTCAACATTTTCTTGTAAATAAATATATTAACTTGCATTCACTTTTCTCTCTCTCTCTCTCTCTCTCTCTCTCTCTCTCTCTCTCTCTCTCTCTCTCTCTCTGTATATATATATATATATATATATATATATATATATATATATATATATATATATATATATATATATATATATATATATATATATATATATATACAGTACTTATATATACATATATATATATATATATATATATATATATATATATATATATATATATATATATATATATATATATATATATATATATTTGTAAGTATATATCACTATCTAAATTATCACAAATAAAGTTTAATGTTTCCATTGTCCTTTTAAATTTCATTTACCTGACATGCAGAAGAAATACCAGGATGAATGCTGTTCATTGCGTAGAAGTTTATATATCTGAATATTCATTATTATGCTCTTTTGATGGATAATATCCACATTAACTTATTTCCCAACATGATAGAAATGTTGAACATTGGACGATAGTATTACACACTCCATTGTCCGATTTAATTAGAATAATAAGTGTATATATATATATATATATATATATATATATATATATATATATATATATATATATATATATATATGTATGTACGTATATATATACCGTATATCTATCCTGCAGTGGACTAGAAACGGCTGCACTTGTTGTATATGCACATTTGTACTGTATACAGTATATGTATGTATAGAGTTACTTATTCACTCCTCTTTAACTATAAAATTATACAGTAGATAGACCAACTATATCGTAAACCCTCCACTAGTTTCTGCTTGTGTATGCGTCAGTGTGCGTATGAGCTTGCGTGTGTGTGTGCGTGTACGTGAACGAAGACCATCGTTCGTTCGTTTCAGTAACGCAAAATACCTCGCATCATATTGATATTCATACATGATTTAACAAGGAAATGACTTCCTTGTTATTTGTAAACGCTCTGCTGCCCTCCACCACGCTGAACAACTAACTAGTCTATTCAAGCGTAAAATACCTTGTTATTATCGTTAACATTTCTATCCGTCCGTGAGTATGCAATTTTTTTTTTTTTTTTTTTTTTTTTTTAAACTCTTCGGAC
>NC_090738.1:30194106-30201606 GCF_036898095.1 Palaemon carinicauda | reverse complement strand
TCTTTTTACGTTTTTACCTCCAGCAACTAAGTTGGAAGGAGGTTGTCATCGCGACTGTTTGTGCGTTTGTTTGTAAATAGCTTCCTAGCCACAATTTTGAGTGTAGAGGAATGAAACTTGCAGGGATTAACTGTTATGTGAAAAATCTGGAAATTATTAAATTTGGAAAGTCAAGATCAAAGGTCAAGGTCACGGTCAAGTAAAATTTCCTATTCACGTAATCAGGCATAAGTTTGGACATAATTGTCACAGAAACCTCAAACTTGGTTCATATTTGAGTGTATGAAAATCCACGTCTATTGATACATGTCAAGGTCAAGGTCGATCCAAAGGTAAAGAAATAAGCCACCGCAGCAGAGGGCTGCGCTCTGCCGAGTGCCCCTCTGGTTTTTTATGGAATTGAGGAAATGTAACCCGTTCTTACAAGAAAATCTGAAAGCAAAATAATTCCGCTTTTATATGAATTGTCAATTTAATGGTCTGCAAAATAAAAAGTCTTGCCAATTAAGAATCCTTATTGTTTGAACACGTGATTGGTTCATTATAAATCTACAGTATAGCTTCTGATGATAGTGTTACCCTGAAGATTTAAGAATCTTTACTCCAAATGTCAAGACATACTAAACTACCCGAAAAGTGATTAAAGATGTTGCAAATATAGTTTTTTTTATATTAGGAATAATTCAAATGAAGAGACTTGTTTATATAAGTTGATTACTTAAATGAGATATTGAAGGTGAGATCTTTAAAAAAAAAAGAAAAAAAAAATGATTAAAAACTAAAATTAAAAAATAAGATTAATCCGGCAATAAGGGAAGGAATGTGGATCCCAAATGCAGACATGGCTTCATGTCACATTGAATAGCTATATTTGTTTGCAGGAATTTGAAGTTTACCGATTTTCGAAATTATAAATGGACGGTGAAATGACTGAGCTAAACTATTGAATCAAAATTACATAACCTTTGGTTTTAAATTTTTAAAAGAGAATTGACAACGTATGCAAAGCTTTACAAAGTCTTCCTCGAGCCAGTAGCTTGAGCAAATAGTAATTGTCAGTAACCAGAATAAACCAGGAAATATTTTAGAGATATTATAAGATTGAGGCTGTTTGACCGGTCAGTGCCAGTCTGGTAAAGTTAACCAAATGCCAGTGGGTCTTTAGAGGTATTGGTATACGGCGTCAATAGAGAGAACGTTAACTACCTAATTGCAGTGTTCGTAGTTCGGGCCGAGAACGATGACACTAACATTTTATTGTATGACAACAGGCTGCTAAGCTCTGGTCTTGTTCAGAGACAGTATAGGGAAGACAAGAAAGCTTACGCATGTGGTGGCCTAAGTAAGCTAAGGATGAGGGGTTTGGGGGAGCCTATAGGTCTATCTGCTGAGTCAACAGCAGACATTGCTTAGCCTTCCTTGGTCTTCGCTTGGGTGGAGAGTGGGCTTGGGCGCTGATCATTCTTACATATGGTCAGTCTCTAGGCCATTGTCGAGTTCGATAGGACAATGTCACTGTCCCTTGCCTCTGGCATTCATGAGTGGCCTTTAAACCCAATGGCTGATTAGCGCCATCTATTGCCAAACTAATGCGATTCCGTATGTAGAGGGATTCTAATGTTACTGTAGTAGTTGACCAATGATTAGTATATTATTATTCAACTTTTAGTTTTCATATATTTCTATTAAACGGTTTTGATCATTAGGCTACCTATAGTCTTGTTTATGCTTACGAGTATGTAGCTTGTTCATTTATTTTCGCATAAGCAGAAGACCCTCTTCCTTTACACAGGATGAAGTGTTGATACAAAATTGTATACGCACATGAAATGATTATTGTTATCAAACAGTTGAAGTTAGGCCGTATATTTATGGTACCGGTATATATAATATTGCAAATATAACTTACAGAAGATGTGGAATTCATTCATCATAAATTGTCTTTGGCTTGTCAAGTCACAGTTTACTCATACCATATAGGGATATGATCAGAAAAGATGCAGTGTTTTTTTCTGCATTTGATGGATTTTTTTTTCTTTTTTTTTTTGTGTGTGACTACATTGGTAAAATGTGAGCCTCTCTTAGTGGTCTTGACTTATATTAGATCGTGTTTGAATGTATAATTAAATAAACATTCAATCTACAACCTTACCTTGACTTTGCATCGACAAATTCAAGAAAAATGAGCAATTTAATGAGGTTTATTCTCGTAGTGCAATGCACACATTAGCTATCTTTCTACACGTGGTGACTGCATTGATCAGATTGTTTTTGAGAGTAAAGTAAGAAAAAAAGGGCACAATGTACCAGTGCCGTCTGTTATCAACACGCCCTAGTAAAGTGGACAAATGCTCATGAAATTAAAAGTTTTCCTGTCATCCCATCACATTTAAAGTGAAAAAACTGTCATGCATAGTGCTATGTGAGCTCTGATGTCAAGGCAGCAAAGTCATTTATTGTTGAATTTGAATGGTTTGTGGCAATTGAGTCGTGCATGCTGCAAGTGTTCAATTAAAGGTTTTTAAGGTCGTTCATAAATAGTAGAGGCAAGGGACAATGACATTGCCCTAGCAAGCAGAACAGTGCCCTAGAGACTGACCATATATTATATGATCAGCACTCAAGCCACCTCTCCACCCATGCTAGGACTAGGAAGGGCCAGGCAGTGACTACGGATGACTCGGCTGATAGACCTATAGGCCCCCCAAAACACCCCAATCTTAGCTCATAAGGATGGTAAGGTTGCCGCCACTAATGGCACTAACGAGTGTGAGCGGGACTTGAACCCCCGACTGGCAAACACCAGGCAGAGACGTTGCCAGTCAGGCCACAAATTCCCTAAATTTTAGGATGAGACCAGTCTGTTTTGGAAGAAGAGGTTCAGGAGGACCTTAAGTACTGCACAAGAACAGGTCAATTCCCTTTCACCAGCCTATGAAAGACCATCTAACCTTGCTGTTCTATGTCAATGCCAGCGGGGATTGTAAAACCAAACCTCTTTGGTGTATCACTTGGAGAATCTTTGTGCAGGAGAAGCAACTGATCATTATGTGAAAGTCAAATAGTAGGGCTTGGGTGACTCAAATTGTGCTTGTTTATTAGGTTAATGAGATTTTTGGTTCTTAGATCAAAGTATCTCGGAGAATAACTTCCTACTCCAAGCCCTGTTACTTATAGACAATACTCATGCCCATCCACCAGTCATTGAAGATTCCTTATAGAGGAGATTAGATTCATTAGGATCAAGTTTCTGCCATCCAACACCACTCCAGTACTCCAGCCAATGTATCAGCTGGTGGTTTTTAACTTTAAGCATCTGTACACTAAAGCTATGATGCACCAATGCTTCGAGGTTACTGTAGGGGCCTGCTTCACCCTTCCAGAGTTTTGGGAAGTAAATCTCCATATCCTCGGCTCCCTCAAAAGGATTGACAAGGCCTGGGAAGGAGTTCCCAACAGAACCCTCAATTCTAAATGGAGGAAACTATGGTTTGAATGTGATTTCAAGGGATTTAAACCAATCCCGAAGGTAGTTAATGATGAAATTGTCTCTGGAGAAGACACTGGTTCTGGAGGTGAACAAGGACGTCATCAACGGTTTTGTAAATATTTATAGGAAGTAACTGATGCTCAAAGAGTTAGTAGGAATTGCATAAAGAACAAGAAGATAAGGTTACAGATATTTCAACTGAGGAGGAAGAGGGATGAAGTGAAAAAACCTCTTGCTTCGAGTGAAATGAATAAGATACTGAAAATGTTAGAAACCGTGAAAAATTTATAGAACTACTTGATAAGTCTTGCAAGGCAAGCAGCGAATGTAATTTGCCAACAATGTGATGATGCATTTTCATATAACTTTAAAGAAAGACAAAAAACATTTTTCTAAATAGGCTTCTTGTGAAAGTTGAACGCAAGTTTAAAAGACCGTAAATAATGTGATTCAGTTAGTTATGAGGATATTCCGTTCAAGAGATAGAGAGTACTGTCAATATTTGATAAAAAATCCTCATATAGGGATATCCTCCTGCGAAGCAGTAAACCCCCCCCCCCCCCCCCCCCCCCCCCCGCCGCCGCTCAGGACAACCAAGACTCTCTTCAAAGGTAAAGTGCTAGTTAACTTGTTAATATCTATATTTTTATTGTAGAATATTGATGTATTTTATTCATTTCTGATGTTAGGCATGATATTTTTCCCTGAATTCCATTACGTAACTTGTAAAATTAGTTTATATATTTACAGGAGTGTGGAACATAGTGTAATTCCTTTATTTGTTATGGGAAAATTGTAATAATTTACGGTCTCTCTCCCAGAACGAATCAACTTTTTAAACAAAGGTTCCACTGTATTATGTCTTGCATATATAGTACTGTATATCATATTTCTGCTGACTAATGTTATAAGTTTATATATATATATATATATATATATATATATATATATATATATATATATATATATATATATATAATGTTAATGTAAATATATATATATATATATATAATGTTAATGTATATATGTATGTGTATATACAGTATATATATATATATATATATATATATATATATATATATATATATATATATATTATTATGTTTATGTATATATATATATTATATATATATATATATATATATATATATATATATATATATATATATATATATATATATATATATATGTATATATATTATAAAGTGAATATATGCATATTGCCAGGAGAGACTTTCTCCTTTCCCAGTAATGAAAAAATGCCTGGTTTATGCCCTCCCTTGTGGAAATTAATACATTACTTATTATATAGGCCTATATATAGCTACTGAAACCATTGATGTCAAATCTAACCTGGGTATCAAGTAGGCGAAGTCAAATCTTAGTTATAATTTCACCCTGTTTTCTATTGAAATTAATGGGATGGTTAGGTTGACATCAGTCTGAGAGAGAGAGAGAGAGAGAGAGAGAGAGAGAGAGAGAGAGAGAGAGAGAGATTTTGTTTTAATCTATTTATTGCGCTCATTGGCGTCTGACATTTGAGTACATGGTACCATTAATATTGTTTACATCTATATAGTAATTAAGTTACGCCAATAGGTTACAAAATAAAGTTTAGACGGACGTTTAAGTGCATATTAAAGAGAGAGAGAGAGAGAGAGAGAGAGAGAGAGAGAGAGAGAGAGAGAGAGAGAGAGAGAGAGAGAGAGCGCGCAGCGTACAAAAAAAAAAAAAAAAAAGTCAAATCGTACATTATGAACGACGAGAAGCAGTAACTGTCGAAAGAATCCATATCCAGCAAAAATGTATGATTGCTCGGGGAACGATCTCATGACCTCAAAAGTGGAACCCATGGCACAATTTAATGGGAGATTTAATCAAGAACTTATGGCAAAAGGAGAGAGAGAGAGAGAGAGAGAGAGAGAGAGAGAGAGAGAGAGAGAGAGAGAGAGAGAGAGAGAGAGAGAGAGTCTAGCAAATGTGTTTGATTGAAACCAGAATGAATAATGAAATATGGTGCTAAATTTGGTCCTGTTTCTCAAGACCTTAGGGAAGGAGAAATTAGTATAGTGAGAATTTGGTGAAATGACGTGAGTGTGGTTGAATGGTTATGGAATGTTTAGTTTTTATTTTATTCAGAAATTGATATCTTATTTATTTGGTCAGAAATCATTTCTCTTGAATTATGAATCGTGTGTAATATCTATCTATCTATCTATCTATGAAGCCTCAGACATGACTTAGTATCCCACCATCACCATTCCCCACTGGCCAGCGTGGTGAGGAAAACTTGCTAAGCCTCAGATGTGAATTCGCATATCAGTCTTTTGTCTTGCAGTGGACTAGAAACGGCTGCATTTGTTGTTGTTGTTGTTGTTGTAGTATTATTATGTATATATGCACTCATATACTGTATATATATAGTATATATGTATATATATATATATATATATATATATATATATATATATATATATATATATATATATATATATATATATATATATATAATATACATGAAGTATAATTTAAGTCTCTCCTAATCAATTGCTACAAATACTCTGAGCTTCATACCTCATTTAAAATGAATGCATCACATATGATCATTATACCTCACTTACCATACAAGCCGAGACAATTATGGTCCGATTAAGATATATTACGATCTTTTTACTTCAACGTTAATCGAGGCAATATTGCATAAGTCCAGATAATCGCCGGTGATTTATGATATCATTATCCCGGTAAAACACACCGCAACAATCGATAGGATTTGCCCTAAAGTGATGAGGTTTCACCACCGAACGCTACGCATATTAGTCATCACATCTGCTGCTTTTACTTTTTACCTCCGTTAATGAAGTTGGAAGGAGGTTATGTTTTCGCCCGTTCGTGTTTGTAATTTGTGTGCGCGCTTGTGAACAGGTTCCTGGCCACAATTTTACTAGTAAGAGCAATGACATCTGCTTTTCCCTTTTTTTTTTTTTTTTTTTTTTTTTTTTTTTTTTTTTTTCCTCCGCCAACGAAGTTGGAAGGTTATGATTTTTGCCCCTGTTTGCGTGTGTTTTTGTTTTTGAAGAGGTTCCTGGCCACAATTTCAATAGTAAGAGTAATGACATCTGCTGCTTTTACTTTACACCGTCGCCAACGAAGTTGGAAGGAGGTTATGTTTTCGCCCCTGTTTGCCTGTGTTTGTGAACAGCTTCCTGGTCACAATTTTAATAGTAGAGTAATGACATCCGATGCGTTTAATTTTTACCTTCGCCAACGAACTAGGAAGGAGGTTATGTTTTCCCCCGTTTGCGTGTGCGTTTGTGTGTGTATTTGATTGTGAACAGCTTCTTGGTCACAATTTTAATGGAGTAATAAAACTTGCAGGGATTAACTGTTATGTAAAAAGCTGGGAGTAATTTAATTTTGGAAGGTCAAGGTCAAGCAAAATGTCCAATTCATGTAATCAGCCATAAGTTTGGATATCGTTATCACAGAGACTTCAAACTCGGTTCGTATTTGAGTGTATGAAAGTCCACACTAATTAATACATGTTACTGTTTTTTAGAATGATATATTGTCAATTTATTCTCTTCATTTATTTATTTCCTTTCCTCACAGGGCTATTTTTGCCTGTTGGAGTCCTTGGGGTTATAGCATCTTGCTTTTCCAACTAGGGTTGTAGCTTGGCTAGTAATAATGATAATAATAATGATAAGGTCAACGGCTAGGTGGAGCCAAAGGTCGAGAAATAAGCTGCCGCGACGGAGGTCTGCGCTCTACAGAGTGCCCCTCTTGTTATTGTTATTTCCCTTGCTTGCTTATTAGAGATCATTTTAGCCTGTTGGAGATAATACTTTGTTTGCGCAGTTCATCACTATTACGGCAACATATTTTATAAAATACGAATGTTCATTTTTGAAGAATATTTGAAGGAAATTGGTATGTTTGATTCAGTAATATTATCAAGGACTTTTTTTTTATTAATTTTTTTTTTTATTACTATTCATTATAATTGT
>NC_090738.1:30169106-30179106 GCF_036898095.1 Palaemon carinicauda | reverse complement strand
TGTATATGTATGTATGCATTTATGTATATATATGTATATGTATGTATGCATTTATGTATATATATATATATATATGTATATGTATGTATGTATGTATATATATATATATATATATATATATATATATATATATATATATATATATATATATATATATATATATAAAATGTTTGTATGTAAGAGCTAGTAGCCAGGGCTCCCACAATGGCTTTCGTCCGAGTGATTTATTGAGCAATTCCATGATAGTTAATATATGTGATTCATGATAAAGGAAGCCTCTTTGTCTTTCTTCTTTGTTCCAGCAATGGAGTTCATGGCTTTTATACCTATATCATAACACATTCCACCTGAATGGGGGTACGGAATAATGCGTTTGTGGGGTAGGGGGGGGGGGGCTGTTTGAGGTGGGGGGGTTTAGGTGTGGGGGGGGACAGTTGAGGGGGGGTTTCAGTAGTGGGGGACAGTTGGTGAAGATTGTGTATTATACATTTATTGGTAGGAAGTGTATATTATCGTTTGAATTATTTACCTTTTTGGGGAAACAAATCTTCAATGAAAATCGTATCAATGTATATTTTTGGAAAATTTATTATAAAATACACTCTATAATAATAATAATAATAATAATAATAATAATAATAATAATAATAATAATAATAATAATAATAATAATAATAATAATAATAATAATAATCGTATCAATGTATATTATTAGAAAATTTATTATAAAATACATTGCATTTCAACTTCATAAGGAAAGGTAGTCTAACATATGAATCATTTTCATATGTAAATAACCAATGTTTTGAATGCACAATACTTTTATAGCATGTAAGGGACCAACAATTCCTATAAAGGTAAGAATAAAGGAATGAGATATACCCAGATAGATAAATTATTCTTGCTCATTGGGGAAATGAAATCAGATTGTAAATATACTCTCTTTCCTGGCAGGAAAAAACTTTGGAACCTTGAAAAATATGAACTTTTTAAATATATTGTTGACATTCATTAGAGGTAAAGAGAGAAAATGTTGGTAGATGATGCAAAAGATTGCTTGTAAGACTGATTGTTTATTAATTGCATATGTAGCATACAAAACGGCTGATACTTTTTTTTTTTTTTTTTTTTTTTTTTTTCTTTTTTTTTTTTTTTTTTTTTTTTTTTTTTTTTTTTTTTTTTTTGTCGCATATCAACACAGAAAATTATTGAACTTTTACATGTCTGCTATCTAGGTTTGAAAGCGATGCAAATTAAAAGCGTTATTTGTAAGAGCTCCCATCCAATAACCTATGTTATTGAATGAATCGAGGTTTCCAGACATTCTCATCTTATATCTATCTATATATACCAAGGCACGTTCCCAATTTTGGGCGGTAGCCGACATAAAAAAAAAAAGAAGATAAAAATAAAAAAAGGGGACTTTTCCTCTCTACGCTTCTCCCAGCCTGGCGAGGGACTCAACCGAGTTCGGCTGTTACTGCTAGGGTGCCAAAGCCCACCCTCCCCCGTTATCCACCACAGATGAAGCTTCATAACGCTGAATCGCCTACTGCTGCTACCTCCGCGGTCATCTAAGGCACCGGAGGAAGCAGCAGGGCCTACGGCAACTATCTCACAATCGCTTGCCATACATTCTTATTTCTAGCACGCTCCCTTGTCTCTCACATCTATCCTCCTATCACCCAGAGCTTTGTTCACACCATCCATCCATCTTATATGGTTGTGATAACCTACTGGTAACGACCATGTCTTGAAATCTGTTGACGGGAGTTCGAGATCTGCCCATGCCCGAAAGTTACAAGTAGTGGCTGCAACCATGGCCTTATTCTCTTGACCCAAACATATAAGGACACTCATGTCTTGAGAAAACGTTGAACTGTGCCCTGTACTAATATCTCTGAACTGCCGTATCCATTTTGCTGATTGCTGATTGCACCTTCTAATTGGTTATTATTATTAGTATTATTATTATTTATTATTATTATTATTTATTATTATTATATATTATTTATTGTTATTATTATTATTTATCATTATTATTATTATTATTATTGTTGTTGTTATTGTTATTATCATTTATTATTATTATTTATTGTTATTATATATTTTTTATTATTATTATTATTATTATTATTATTATTATTATTATTATTATTAGCTAAGCTGCAACCCTAGTTGGAAAAAGCAGGATGCTATAAGCCCAAGGGCTCCAATAGGAAAAAATAGTCCAGAGAGGAAAGGAAATAAGGAAATAAATAAACCACAAAACAAGTAATGAACAATCAAAATATATTTTAAAAACTGTCACAACTTTAAATCAGATGTTTTATATATAGATTATAAAATCCTAAAAATAAAACAATTGGAAGAGAAAAGATAGAATAGTGTATCAGAATGTAACCACAAGCAAGAGAACACTACCCCTAATCAGTAGAAGACCATGGTTCAGAGGCTATGGCAATACCCAACATTAGAGAACAATGGTTTAATAGATGAATGGTCGTGAGTACGCATATCTCCATACTCAATCGTATAAACTCTTAAATCATGAACACATTCAATCATAATCTGACCTTGGAATAAATGGTTGGATTGCTACGTCTTAACAAACGCACTATCAACAACCCCACCCCATGGGTTATCCCCTTTTTGCTTGTCATAAAAAGTACTTTTTATTTTATTTTATCCTCATTGCCGGAACTCGATATCAAATCCTTTTAACGAAGTATTTAAATGGCCCTTTTGTTTTCTATCATTTTCCTTTAAATCCGCCAAAAGTGACCTTGCAAAGTGAAGGATTTTTCCTCGCCCGCTCTCTCCACTGCCCCACAGGGCCCCCACACTCCCACACTCTTCCCCACACTCCTACCACACGCCCACAGCCACCCCAAACCTATAACCCACACCCCAAGGCTTACCTTTCACGTGAAAAAAAAAATAATCGTGTCTTAAAGAGAAATTATGGAAGAAGCTGAAAGAAAAAGTGGGAATAAATATCATGAAATAGGCGAAGTATTATGATAATAAGTAGGTCATAAAGTACGAGGCTGAAATATTAAATCTGACATTAATCCCCATTGGCCACGCAATGTTGCTGTAAATGTTCTGTTAATCGATGGTCATAAAATTAACGATACGGCCTGTGGCATGCCATTATTTACAGGCTCTCTCTGGATGACTGGAGTCTTTAAAGGCCCTATTCCCGTGGCACGCTATTCTCTAAAATAACTTTTAATGGATTTATGCGTGCTGGTTACTTGTCATTTGCTGGTTATCCAGTTCTTTTATTTCCATTTTTTTAGTTGTGTTTTATTCCTTGTTTCTTGCTTATTTGTGGTTTATATTTTTTTTCTTTTATTCACGGGTTATTATTTTTTTTTTAGTTTTCTTTTGTTAATCTTCCATAATCTAATAAAACTGTTTGTTGTTTTTAATCTAAATTTTTTCTATATTTTTACTGGATAAGTGGATCAGAAGGTTTCTTCTATATCTTCTCTTCTTCTCTTCGTTACACTTTATCTTTAGTCAAATCATTACACACAAGTCCTCGTTTTTTTTTTCACACTTTGGCAACGTTATAACTTTCCTTTTACCTTTATCAAGACTGACAAAGTTATACCTTTTCTTTTACCTTTATCAACGCCTAGAAGATTCTTCGTTCAATTTCACCTTCCTTACAAACTTCTCTCTTCACCCGTTCCTCAGTTGTTAATTCGTAATTGTCTTTTACCCGTGTTTATTATGGCCCTCACGCACATCTGCCTCTATCATCAACCCCCGCTTAAGTAAGTCTTTCTTGTTTCTGCAAAACAGCCATTACTCTGCCCTGCCCTTTGCTCGTTCATGACCTGCTAAGGCATTAATTTTTCCCTTTTTGGAGGATATCCTTGAAAGTAATATGATTTTATGCGTTGTTGCTTCAAGTCGTTTTTTCCCCCTTGCAGAGTTCAGATATTCTCGTTATCCTTCGGGTCTGGGCTACCTACGCATATTTGGTTGCCCTTTTCAGTGGCCTAAGCATTAAAGAAAATATAATTTAGTTTCTGGACTATTAAAGCAACGATTTATTTATAATGGTTCATTTAGTAATCGAAATCTAAAACTTAAGCACTTAGTCTAAATTCCTCCTTAATACGCCGAAATTTCATTCAAATTAAATACTTACAGTCTAAATTCCTCCTTAATACACAGGAATTTCAGTAAAACAGACCAACTGAAACTCATTAAGAAATTAAATGTTGCCCAGAAGACGAGTGTCTAAAGATCGGCAAACCATGGAAAAGATTTGGCAAGAAAAATTTTAACTGCGCGAAAAAAAGAGACAATATTTTGAACAAATTACTCTCATCATTCACTCCTGGTTTTTCCCATTCATAAATTACCTGATTTACGCCACATTTATCACCATCCCCGTGGCGTCCGCTTTTGCTTGCCGAAGTGGGTGCCGAGTCCTGTCGTGAGCATAAAACAATTTCTCAAGCGATAAAGTGTGGTAAGAGAGTATTGCTTTTGCACGCATCACTTCCATTGGCTTTGATCATTCGATAAGGATGAGGGAAAACATTACTTGATCGAGAAATAGAAGAAGGAATATCTAAAACTAAAATGTTTTATTTTACGTCAAAAGAAAAAGAAGCAAATGTTCGATCAATTTCCCCTCTGGTATAGATACCCAATCCTTTTGTTTATTGCTAAACCTCGCCGTATTTTTGGAAGGAGGGGGGGCGGTGTTGAGAGGGGGGTGGGTGTTATGAGTCTGTTAGTCCACGCCCATCTCCCCAAGGACGACCATGGAGTCTGAAATTCTGCCATGAATCATAGCCCAATGACTGACCAGACCCAATACTGCTAAAATTCACTGATCAGACACTTCCGGCATAGTGAACACACACACACACACACACACACACACACACACACATATATATATATATATATATATATATATATATATATATATATATATATATATATATATAATATACCTACATTAGCCAGTATATTGACTTCAGTTGCAATAAGCTTTCTGACATAACTATAATCTCTCTCTCTCTCTCTCTCTCTCTCTCTCTCTCTCTCTCTCTCTCTCCTCTCTCTCTCTCTCTCTCTCTCCTTAATAACAACACGACAAGTGAAATATAGATTTGTCTGCTCACCTTGATCTTCGAGCCACAACATGGCTAAGGGTCTCTTCTGTGTTCCCCAGAGGGCCCGTATATTCATCAATAATTCTTGTTCACAGATTCATTCATTTGTTCAAGTGTTCGTTAGTCGTGCATCTGGATAGGGGCCAATTTGATTTCTGTATTCATCTATTGTAGTTAGTAGTAAATTTACGTTGTTATATCTGTTATTAGTTACCCCCTTATTTTTGTTGTTGTAGTTGGTGGAGGGGAGGGCTTGTTGGTGGCAATGTTACCTTATTTTTCTGCTGTTTTTTTTCCTCTACTACTACTACTACTACTACTACTACTACTACTACTACTACTACTACTACTACTACTTAAGCTGCTTTCGATTTCCGAGTAGATTCTTAAGCCTTCCTGGTGCTTTACCAAACAGTAATTCAATGTAATCAGACCGCTTTAGGAACTTTGGCCTAGGGCCATTATGGAAGCAGAGTTTTAATTCTAGGTTTTAAATTCTGTTAATTCTGTTAATTCTGTTTTTTCTCAAAATTCACTGGATGAGACAGTTACCCGTATATATAAAGTATAAAAAATAATACATGTAGAAACAGGATGTAAAGGATCTTCTACATGCCCTATACATCACAAACAATCGACTAGTACTGTATATTCACTTTTTAATTTGCAAACAATGACTTGAAGCTATATAAAGGAAAATTTCAAGTTCCTTTAAAAATTCCATTTATACCTTCGCCAAAATCGAAGATATTGCAAGAGTATGTGTTCACCCTTGTTGATATTTGTTTGTTTGCTTGAGCCACTACACAAGAACTACGGTACCAATTTCGACCAAACTTGGTAGCCATGTTGGGTATGACCCATTGATGAAGCCATAATTTTGGATAAAGTATATCAAAGTACAAGTACGCAGCAGTACTTTGAACCTAATCGTAATGTAAAGTAAATGCGAGATTTTTTATTTTATTTTTTTGTTTATGAGCAACGTTACGCAAAAATGCAGAACCACTTTCAATGAAACTTTGTGGGCATGTGGATTATGATCCAAGGATAATTCCATTAGATTTTGAAAAAATATTTCATCGAAGTACAAGTACCCAGTGGAGTTAAGAGCAAAATAAAAGTTTAGCGCGGCGAAGACATGATCTCTAGTTTCTCATGCATTCATCTTTTAATGCCTCAAGTCATCCGCATGAGATATTCAGGGCATTTGATAACCCATATCTTTTTCAGGACGGGTTCTTAAAAGAAAGCGAGAGAGAGAAAACCACCACCTGTACTTAAGGATTATTTTTGTGTGTGCAGAATAGTTTGGGATTCATTTGTAAAATATAGAGGAAAGTCTTTTGACGGAAACATAAAGTTTGTTTGCCAAGGTTTGATCTATTTTGTCAACGAGATATTTGTTCATCATCATATGAGCCATTTAGGAGTTTTGGATTCTGCATTTTACTTCATACTTGTGTAGGGAAATCGTCTTATCATCTTTGGATATGCATTATTTAATGACTTGTTGCTTATTATCGTTCAAATCAACCATACGAAAGGTGTTGCATTTTGCCATTTACTTCAGTATTTTTTTTTCACCCGCTATATGAATGTTTTTATTCTTTTTCATTGGCTTGTTACCTGTTATCTTCATATCAGCCATAGGAAAAGGTTTGTATTTTGATGTTTCTTTTCACCTACAACACTAATGCTTTAATGGCAAAAGTTGAGGAACAGACTGAACAACCTGTCTCTGGTACACAGTCCTCTTCTTGCTAATGCATATCTTGGTTAAATGTTTTAGTTCGTTTGAAATGATTGTGTGCTTAATGATGTTATTTGAAGATCACATCTGAGAGCTGGAAAAAGAGCAGCCTGAGTTGCCAAAATGAGAGGAGGACTAACGTTAGTATGTTAGAGAGGTGGATTCGAAGATTAATTTTATGGTGTATAAACGTGTCTATTACCATTGGACATAATCGTACGTTCGCTTCACTAAACTTTTTGGGCAGATCAATAAAAGCTGAGGTCCATAGAGGTGCTTCAACGACACAATTTTTGCAGAAATTTGGTACTGAAGTCATCAAAACAAGAAAGTGATTAACTTTAAATTAATCCAAGATTGAGATACGGGTCGTAGATACAGATCATGCTAGGTCAGAAATAAGTGACAGAGATCTCCAAACTCCTATAATAGTTCAAGTTTAATAAAGTCACTACTAGCGTGGTTTATTTAAAACTCAAACTGTCGTTTTAGTATACTTACTAAATAATGCATTAAATTTGAAAACTTGAATCCACGTGGCTGAACAAGATGCAATAAAACCTTACCGACAATTGATAAAATGTTAAACAACAAAAATAAAAACAAAAGCAACAATATTAAATTTGAAAACTTTGATACACGTGTCTGAACTAGATGCAATGGAACCTTCCAGACAATTGATAATATGTTGTTAAACGACAAAAATAACAACATAAGCAACAGTAACACTGATTATGTTTGAAAGCGACTAATCAACAAGTAAATAAATTCTCTTTGGTGGACGGTTTAATGACTTACTTTCTCCAAAAGACATTAAGAGACAGTTGACACGCAAATGTTTTCGCAGGTGCAAGGTAATTTACTTGACATCCTTAAAAAAACGAGAGAGAGAGAGAGAGAGAGAGAGAGAGAGAGAGAGAGAGAGAGAGAGAGAGAGAGAGAGAGAGAGAGAGAGAGAGAGAGAGAGAGAATCAAATCCTTGTAAATAATCTCTCTGTTTTTTTACTGTTATTTTTCATTTTATTTCTTTTTTTCTGAGAGAGAGAGAGAGAGAGAGAGAGAGAGAGAGAGAGAGAGAGAGAGAGAGAGAGAGAGAGAGAGAGAGGGGGGGGAGAATCAAATCCTTGTAATTAATCATTATGTTTTTACTGTTATTTTTCCTGTTATTTCTATTTTTTCTGAGAGAGAGAGAGAGAGAGAGAGAGAGAGAGAGAGAGAGAGAGAGAGAGAGAGAGAGAGAGAGAGAGAGAGAGACTTTCAACGTGTCAAAAAATGAAATGTACACGGCTTCATCATAACTTTAGAAACTGACGAACATCATTCGCTGTCATCTTCTTTTACTCCTCAGGTGCCCCAAACATGAAGTCTTTCTGGTTCCTACATATTTTCTTCCATAGATTGATTGATTTGAAGTTTTCTGGCATATTGACATCTACAGTCATTAACACAGATTTCTTCCTTAGAAAAGACGAAGCAAAACTTAGGTTTTAGGTTTCGTTTGCCATTTCATTTTCTTCATCCTTATTTTAAATCTTTTCAGTATGCATTTCATGTGTCGTAAACACACATATGAAAGTATAATGACAAACGACCTTATGAAAGTAATTGAGAGAGAGAGAGAGAGAGAGAGAGAGAGAGAGAATTCAACATTGTATAGTGTCACCCTACTCTTCAATATAATCTGGAGAACCTTAACATTGATAGAATAAATCTTAAATTACATTTATTTCCCACGATTTTTTCATTCACGATTATCTTATAATGTAGATATTTTCTTATATTTCTAATGTAAAATGAAATAGAGAAATGAAATATACAGATAGTTATTCCTGTTTGTCATAAAGATATTGTAAACGATATTTACTAGAGAATAGATGGCTTAGTTATTTTTAGCTGATAGGGAAGATGGATGAACAAGAAGAATGAGGGCAGGTAACTAGCTAACCATGATAGGGAATAGTTCATATTCAAGTAAAGTATCTGTAAGATTAATAATAGTTTAGGGTGACTTCAATTCTAGTTAGATAAAAGTAAAATTTTCCTTACTATGATGGTTATGTTAATATACTGTATTGCAGTATTCGGCACTAAATTAACATGGTGAATTTGTGTCTGGGATCTAGATGCGCAACGAGTTGATGGTTCTTCCATTATATTAACTTGTGGTGGCCGATGCGGTAACGTCCCTGACTGGTGAACGGCAGACTGGGGTTCTAGTTCCGCTCAAAGCTCTTTAGTTTCTTTGGTCGCTGCAACTTTACCATTCTTGTGAGCTAAGGATGGGGTGGTTTGTTGGGAGCCTATAGGTCTAGATGCTGAGTCATCAGCAGCCATTGCATGGCCCTCCTTGGTCCCAAAGTTTTGCTTGGTCCTAGCTTGGGTAGAGAGGGAGGCGCTGATCATGGGGGAGCCTATAGGTCTATCTGCTGAGTCATCAGCAGCCATTGCTTAGCCCTCCTTGGTCCTAGCTTGGGTGGAGAGGGGCCTGCAGATTATATGTGTATATGATCATCCCTAATGTCACTGTCCCTTGCCTCTGCCATACTTGAGCCGTCTTTAAACCTTCAAACTGCAAGTGCGAAATAATGTCATCTTGTGATGTATATCGATCACTATTGGTATTTTGTTGTTAAACAATTGTCTTTAAAATCATGTTATTTTATGTCTAGTTTTATTGCTATTCTTACAAAAGGTTCATCGGCATATATTGTACGTATTATACCCCACAACTTCATCATGTATAAATTTTATATATTTCTACATCGCTAATTTCAAGATTTTTTATTATAAGAAAGTGTTTCTCTCTCTCTCTCTCTCTCTCTCTCTCTCTCTCTCTCTCTCTCTCTCTCTCTCTCTCTCTCTCTCTCTCTCTAAAATAGAGAAAAGATGAAAAATAACTGAAAAATTAAGAGATTATTTACAGGGATTTGATTCTCTCTCTCTCTCTCTCTCTCTCTCTCTCTCTCTCTCTCTCTCTCTCTCTCTCTCTCTCTCTCTCTCTCTCTCAGAAAAATAGATGTAAAATGAAAAATAACTGAAATATTAAGAGATTATTTACAAGGATTGGATATCTCTCTCTCTCTCTCTCTCTCTCTCT
>NC_090738.1:30156606-30159106 GCF_036898095.1 Palaemon carinicauda | reverse complement strand
CTTCCCTCCACCCCTCCTTCCCTCCACATCTCCTTCCCTACACCCTCCAACCCTTCCTTCCTTCCACCCACCCACCCACAATTTCACCATCCATCATAAAACGTCACTTTTGAATCGGGTTCCTATGGCAATGTAGCTTTCAGTCATGTCGTTCTCGTTTTAAACATCGTCTCAGATCATCATTCACTTGAGGGATTGTGTTTCTTGACGGTGGAGCAAGAGGTGATTATTCTTCATAGATGTCGGGGATTTGGCAATGTCTTCATTTCCCAATAAGTAAAGCACACAAAGGAGTAAGAATAAACCATTTAGGATCATTTCTACTTGCTTTCATAGATTAGACGTTTTATTATTATTGGTATTATTATTGTTGTGTTATCATTATCATTATTATTATTATTGTAATTATTAGTATTATTATTATTACTTGCTAAGCTATAACGAAGAATACCTGTTGTTGTTATTATTATTATTATTATTATTATTATTATTATTATTATTATTATTATTATTACTTGCAAAGCTATAACGAAGAATACCCTGAAACAGTGTCGTAATGGTAAACGTACCTTTCTCTATAACGAAAAAAATACCAGGAAACAACGTCGTAGTGTCTTATCGAACTAAAAGAAAAAACCTTCAGTCATTATTTCCTGGAGCATATAAAGTAAGAGAGTAAAAATAAAAAATGCGGAAAACCAATAATATATTAGCTCAGGAAATTGAGAAGAAAAATATCATAAGAATTCTACCGCATAAATGTTCCCAAGAATAGAGACGGAATCTTCGTGAGGAGGAAATGGTGCGTGGAATCATTCCGTGATAAAAAAGAAAATGATCACGTGGAAATCTTCGAGTACAATTATTTTCGAGTTGACGTACGACGTCGGCTGTAACAAGACACGCCCGCTGAACAATGACTGTCATGGGAGACATATCATTCAACTTCAGCGTCGAACATTAGCGGGTGAATATACATAATTCGATATATTACTGATCATTTATTATGTCACGATTCGTACTTGGAATTGTACTTATATTTTTTTATGATTAATGGGAAATATTTTTTTTACAATGAAAATTCATTCTTTGGCCACAAAGAATTTTTCATTGTGATATTTAAAAAATGCAATAACTATGAAGTCATATTCAACAAGAGAGAAAACTATGATATCTATGGAATTTTAGGTCCCACGTTTAACTCACCAATTCCAAGATTGAATATTTGTGATTATATTAAAGCATAATAAAAAAAATAATTGGCCTATAGTTATGTACTTCAATCAATAATTATAATCCAAACGATTGATAAATATTAATGTGCTCTCTAAAATGAGATAAGCAACCTACCATTAGCCAATTATAAAGTAATCAATATTTAACAATCATATTTCAATATATTTATGGTAATTGAGAGTGGTATATGCAGTACACCTAAACGAGTATACTATTCATTAACGATACTTACAGTTAATTGTTGTCTATATAAGAAATCGATACAATAATGGTATAGTACATACTTCGGTTGGCAATTTGCTTATTGGAAGGAATCTTTAGCTGTGCTGTTTTCATTGTCTATTATTTTGTATCGCCTAAATCTAAGACATACTTTTGATTTTCTTGTCCGATATATATATATATATATATATATATATATATATATATATATATATATATATATATATATATATATATATATATATATATATATATTTATATATATATATATATATATATATATATATATATATATATATATGTGTGTGTGTGTGTGTGTGTGTGTGCGTGCGTTTATATATACATATACATATACATACATACATACATATATATATATATATATATATATATATATATATATATATATATATATATATATATATATATATATATATATATATATATATAATATCTTCTCCTTCCTTCCCCACCTCTTCATCTTCTCCTTCCTTCTCCTCCTATTCTTCTCTTTCCTTCTCCACCTGTTCACCTTCTCCTTCCTTCTCCACCTCTTCATCTTCTCCTTCCTTCTCTTCCTCTACATCTTCTCCTTTCTTCTCTTCCTCTTCTCCTTCTCCTCCTCCGTCATCTTCTCCTTCCTTCTCCTCCTCTTCATCTTCTCCTTCCTTCTCATTCTTTCTCCTCCTCCTGCATCTTCTCCTCCCTTCTCCTGCACCTCTTTTTCTTTTCATTCATGTTTCCCATTTCCAAAATCTATCATTTTTCCTCTCCATCTCCCGAATTCCAACACAAACACCATCATCCTAGAAGAGGTGACAACATCCCGTCCTTTTCTTCTGTCATCTCGCTTCTGTCATTAGCAGCACTGGTTCCGTCTCCTGCCCTGTCACTCATCGGTGTTTTTCACGTCTTTTCTGGTCTTCTCTTTCGTGTGTCCGCATTCTCTTTCTTAATCTGTTTTTCTTATCTTTCCATCGTCGTTCTCCCTTTCATCCTAGTCTGATGATTGTTATCGGTAGTCTTAATTTTTTTAGTTAAT
>NC_090738.1:30131606-30151606 GCF_036898095.1 Palaemon carinicauda | reverse complement strand
GGCCTCTTTTTAGCTCCCACACCCCTTGCATTAGAAGTCCTTTGACCTCTTTTTAACTCCCATACCCCTTTCATTAGAAGTTCTTTGACCTCTTTTTAGCTCCCACACCCCTTGCATTAGAAGTTCTTTGACCTCTTTTTAGCTTCCCCAACCCTTGCATTAGAAGTTCTTTGACCTCTTTTTAGCTTCCCCAACCCTTGCATTAGAAGTTCTTTGGCCTCTTTTTAGCTTCCCCACCCCTTGCATTAGAAGTTCTTTGACCTATTTTTAGCTCCCACACCCCTTGCATTAGAAGTTCTTTGACCTCTTTTTAGCTTTAACACCCCTTGCATTAGAAGTTCTTTAACCTCTTTTTAGCTTCCCACCCCTTGCATGAGAAGTTCTTTGACCTCTTTTTAGCTCCCACACCCCTTGCATTAGAAGTTCTTTGACCTCTTTTTAGCTCCCACACCCCTTGCATTAGAAGTTCTTTGACCTCTTTTTAGCTCGCACACCCCTTGCATTAGAAGTTCTTTGACCTCTTTTTAGCTTCCCCACCCCTTGCATTAGAACTTCTTTGACCTCCTTTAAGCTCCCACACCCCTTGCATTAGAAGTTCTTTGACCTCCTTTAAACTCCCACACCCCTTGCATTAGAAGTTCTTTGACCTCTTTTTAGCTCCCACACTCCTTGCATTAGAAGTTCTTTGACCTCTTTTTAGCTCCCCCACCCCTTGCATTAGAAGTTCTTTGACCTCTTTTTAGCTCCCATACCCCTTTCATTAGAAGTTCTTTGACCTCTTTATAGCTCCCACGCCCCTTGCATTAGAAGTTCTTTGACCTCTTTTTAGCTCCCACACCCCTTGCATTAGAAGTTCTTTGATCTCTTTTTAGCTTCCCCACCCCTTGCAGTAGAAGTTCTTTGACCTCTTTTTAGCTCCCCCACCCCTTGCATTAGAAGTTCTTTGACCTCTTTTTAGCTCCCACACCCCTTGCATTGGAAGTTCTTTGACCTCTTTTTAGCTCCCCCACCCCTTGCATTAGAAGTTCTTTGACCTCTTTTTAGCTCCCACACCCCTTGCATTAGAAGTTCTTTGACCTCTTTTTATCTTCCCCACCCCTTGCATTAGAAGATCTTTGACCTCTTTTTAGCTCCCACACCCTTTGCATTAGAAGTTCTTTGACCTCTTTTTAGGTCCCAAACCCCTTGCATTAGAAGTTCATTGACCTCTTTTTAGCTCCCACACCCCTTGCATTAGAAGTTCTTTGATAGCTCCCACCCCCCTTGCATTAGAAGTTCTTTGACCTTTTTTCAGCTCCCCCACCCCTTGCATTAGAAGTTCTTTGACCTCTTTTTAGCTCCCACACCCCTTGCATTAGAAGTTCTTTGACCTCCTTTTACCTCCCACACCCCTTGCATTAGAAGTTCTTTAACCTTTTTTTAGCTCCCACACCCCTTGCATTAGAAGTTCTTTGACCCCTTTTTAGCTCCCACACCCCTTGCATTTGAAGTTCTTTGACCTCTTTTTAGCTCCCACACTCCTTGCATTAGAAGTTTTTTTTACCTCTCTTTAGCTCCCCCACCCCTTGCATTAGAAGTTCTTTGACCTCTTTTTAGCTCCCACACCCCCTGCATTAGAAATTCTTTGACCTCTTTTTAGCTCCCACACTTCTTGCATTAGAAGTTCTTTGACCTCTTTTTATCTTCCCCACCCCTTGCATTGGAAGTTCTTTGACTTCTTTTTAGCTCCCCCACCCCTTGCATTAGAAGTTCTTTGAACTCTTTTTATCTCCCCCACCACTTGCATTAGAAGTTCTTTGACCTCTTTTTAGCTCCCACACCCATTGCATTAGAAGTTATTTGACCTCTTTTTAGCTCCCACATCCCTTGCATTAGAAGTTATTTGACCTCTTTTTAGCTCCCACACCCCTTGCATTAGAAGTTCTTTGACCTCTTTTTAGGTCCCACACCCCTTGCATTAGAAGTTCTTTGACCTCTTTTTAGATCCCACACCCCTTGCATTAGAAGAACTTTGACCTCTTTTTAGCTCCCACACCCCTTGTATGAGAAGTTCATTGACCTCTTTTTAGCTCCCACACCTCTAGCATTAGAGGTTCTTTGACCTTTCTTTGGCTCCCAAACCCCTTGCATTAGAAGATCTTTGACCTCTTCCACACCCCTTGCATTAGAAGTTCTTTGATCTCTTCCACACCCCTTGCATTAGAAGTTCTTTAACCTCTTTTTATCCCCCACACCCCTTGCATTAGAAGTTATTTGACCTCTCTTTAGCTCCCACACCCCTTGCATTAGAAGATCTTTGACCTCTTTTTAGCTACCACACCCCTTGCATTAGAAGTTATTTGACCTCTTTTTAGCTTCCTTACTCCTTGCATTAGAAGTTCTTTGACCTCCTTTAAGCTCCCACACCTCTTGCATTAGAAGTTCTTTGACCTCCTTTAAGCTCCCACACCCCTTGCATTAGAAGTTCTTACCTCTTTTTAGCTCCCACACCCCTTGCATTACAAGTTCATTGACCTCTTTTTAGCTCCCACACCCCTTGCATTAGAAGTTCTTTGAGACCTTTTTTCAGCTCCCCCACCCCTTGCATTAGAATTTCTTTGACCTCTTTTTAGCTCCCACACCCCTTGCATTAGAAGTTCTTTGACCTCCTTTTACCTCCCACACCCCTTGCATTAGAAGTTCTTTGACCTCTTTTTAGCTCCCACACCCCTTGCATTAGAAGTTCTGTGACCTCTTTTTAGCTCCCACACCCCTTGCATTTGAAGTTCTTCGACCTCTTTTTAGCTCCCACACCCCTTGCATTAGAAGTTTGTTTACCTCTTTTTAGCTCCCCCACCCCTTGCATTAGAAGTTTTTTTACCTCTTTTTTAGCTCCCACACCCCTTGCATTAGAAGTTCTTTGACCTCTTTTTAGCTTCCCCACCCCTTGCATTAGAAGTTCTTTGGCCTCTTTTTAGCTTCCCCACCCCTTGCATTAGAAGTTCTTTGACCTCTTTTTAGCTCCCACACCCCTTGCATTAGAAGTTCTTTGACCTCTTTTTAGCTCTAACACCCCTTGCATTAGAAGTTCTTTAACCTCTTTTTAGCTTCCCACCCCTTGCATGAGAAGTTCTTTGACCTCCTTTTAGCTCCCACACCCCTTGCATTAGAAGTTCGTTGACATCTTTTTAGCTCCCACACCCCTTGCATTAGAAGTTTTTTGACCTCTTTTTAGCTTCCCCACCCCTTGCATTAGAACTTCTTCGACCTCCTTTAAGCTCCCACACCCCTTGCATTAGAAGTTCTTTGACCTCCTTTAAGCTCCCACACCCCTTGCATTAGAAGTTCTTTGACCTCTTTTTAGCTCCCACACTCCTTGCATTAGAAGTTCTTTGACCTCTTTTTAGCTCCCCCTCCCCTTGCATTAGAAGTTCTTTGACCTCTTTTTAGCTCCCATACCCCTTTCATTAGAAGTTCTTTGACCTCTTTATAGCTCCCACGCCCCTTGCATTAGAAGTTTTTTGACCTCTTTTTAGCTCCCACACCCCTTGCATTAGAAGTTCTTTGATCTCTTTTTAGCTTCCCCACCCCTTGCAGTAGAAGTTCTTTGACCTCTTTTTAGCTCCCCCACCCCTTGCATTAGAAGTTCTTTGACCTCTTTTTAGCTCCCACACCCCTTGCATTGGAAGTTCTTTGACCTCTTTTTAGCTTCCCCACCCCTTGCAGTAGAAGTTCTTTGACCTCTTTTTAGCTCCCCCACCCCTTGCATTAGAAGTTCTTTGACCTCTTTTTAGCTCCCACACCCCTTGCATTGGAAGTTCTTTGACCTCTTTTTAGCTTCCCCACCCCTTGCATTAGAAGTTCTTTGACCTCTTTTCAGCTCCCACACCCCTTGCATTAGAAGTTCTTTGACCTCTTTTTATCTTCCCCACCCCTTGAATTAGTTCTTTGACCTCTTTTTAGCTCCCACACCCCTTGCATTAGAAGTTCTTTGACCTCTTTTTAGGTCCCAAACCCCTTGCATTAGAAGTTCATTGACCTCTTTTTAGCTCCCCCACCCCTTGCATTAGAAGTTCTTTGATAGCTCCCACACCCCTTGCATTAGAAGTTCTTTGACCTTTTTTCAGCTCCCCCACCCCTTGCATTAGAAGTTCTTTGACCTCTTTTTAGCTCCCACACCCCTTGCATTAGAAGTTCTTTGACCTCCTTTTACCTCCCACACCCCTTGCATTAGAAGTTCTTTAACCTCTTTTTAGCTCCCACACCCCTTGCATTAGAAGTTCTTTGACCCCTTTTTAGCTCCCACACCCCTTGCATTTGAAGTTCTTTGACCTCTTTTTAGCTCCCACACTCCTTGCATTAGAAGTTTTTTTTACCTCTTTTTAGCTCCCCCACCCCTTGCATTAGAAGTTCTTTGACCTCTTTTTAGCTCCCACACCCCCTGCATTAGAAGTTCTTTAACTTCTTTTTAGCTCCCACACTTCTTGCATTAGAAGTTCTTTGACCTCTTTTTATCTTCCCCACCCCTTGCATTGGAAGTTCTTTGACTTCTTTTTAGCTCCCCAACCCCTTGCTTTAGAAGTTCTTTGAACTCTTTTTATCTCCCCCACCACTTGCATTAGAATTTCTTTGACCTCTTTTTAGCTCCCACACCCTTTGCATTAGAAGTTATTTGACCTCTTTTTAGCTCCCACATCCCTTGCATTAGAAGTTATTTGACCTCTTTTTAGCTCCCACACCCTTGCATTAGAAGTTCTGTGACCTCTTTTTAGGTCCCACACCCCTTGCATTAGAAGTTCTTTGACCTCTTTTTAGCTCCCACACCCCTTGCATTAGAAGTTCTTTGACCTCTTTTTAGATCCCACACCCCTTGCATTAGAAGATCTTTGACCTCTTTTTAGCTCCCACACCCCTTGTATTAGAAGTTCATTGACCTCTTTTTAGCTCCCACACCTCTAGCATTAGAGGTTCTTTGACCTTTCTTTAGCTCCCACACCCCTTGCATTAGAAGATCTTTGACTTCTTCCACACCCCTTGCATTAGAAGTTCTTTAATCTCTTCCACACCCCTTGCATTAGAAGTTCTTTAACCTCTTTTTATCTCCCACACCCCTTGCATTAGAAGTTATTTGACCTCTCTTTAGCTCCCACACCCCTTGCATTAGAAGATCTTTGACCTCTTTTTAGCTACCACACCCCTTGCATTAGAAGTTCTTCGACCTCTTTTTAGCTTCCTCACCTCTTGCATTAGAAGTTCTTTGACCTCCTTTAAGCTCCTACACCTCTTGCATTAGAAGTTCTTTGACCTCTTTTAAGCTCCCACACCTCTATCATTAGAGGTTCTTTGACCTTTCTTTAGCTCCCACACCCCTTGCATTAGAAGATCTTTGACTTCTTCCACACCCCTTGCATTAGAAGTTCTTTAATCTCTTCCACACCCCTTTCATTAGAAGTTCTTTGACCTCTTTATAGCTCCCACGCCCCTTGCATTAGAAGTTCTTTGACCTCTTTTTAGCTCCCACACCCCTTGCATTAGAAGTTCTTTGATCTCTTTTTAACTTCCCCACCCCTTGCAGTAGAAGTTCTTTGACCTCTTTTTAGCTCCCCCACCCCTTGCATTAGGAGTTCTTTGACCTCTTTTTAGCTCCCACACCCCTTGCATTGGAAGTTCTTTGACCTCTTTTTAGCTTCCCCACCCCTTGCATTAGAAGTTCTTTGACCTCTTTTTTAGCTCCCACACCCCTTGCATTAGAAGTTCTTTGACCTCTTTTTATCTTCCCCACCCCTTGCATTAGAAGTTCTTTGACCTCTTTTTAGCTCCCACACCCTTTGCATTAGAAGTTCTTTGACCTCTTTTTAGGTCCCAAACCCCTTGCATTAGAAGTTCATTGACCTCTTTTTAGCTCCCACACCCCTTGCATTAGAAGTTCTTTGATAGCTCCCACCCCCCTTGCATTAGAAGTTCTTTGACCTTTTTTCAGCTCCCCCACCCCTTGCATTAGTTCTTTGACCTCTTTTTAGCTCCCACACCCCTTGCATTAGAAGTTCTTTGACCTCCTTTTACCTCCCACACCCCTTGCATTAGAAGTTCTTTAACCTCTTTTTAGCTCCCACATCCCTTGCATTAGAAGTTCTTTGACCCCTTTTTAGCTCCCACACCCCTTGCATTTGAAGTTCTTTGACCTCTTTTTAGGTCCCAAACCCCTTGCATTAGAAGTTTTTTTTTCCTCTCTTTAGCTCCCCCACCCCTTGCATTAGAAGTTCTTTGACCTCTTTTTAGCTCCCACACCCCCTGCATTAGAAATTTTTTGACCTCTTTTTAGCTCCCACACTTCTTGCATTAGAAGTTCTTTGACCTCTTTTTATCTTCCCCACCCCTTGCATTGGAAGTTCTTTGACTTCTTTTTAGCTCCCCCGCCCCTTGCATTAGAAGTTCTTTGAACTCTTTTTATCTCCCCCACCACTTGCATTAGAAGTTCTTTGTCCTCTTTTTAGCTCCCACACCCATTGCATTAGAAGTTATTTGACCTCTTTTTAGCTCCCACATCCCTTGCATCAGAAGTTATTTGACCTCTTTTTAGCTCCCACACCCCTTGCATTAGAAGTTCTTTGACCTCTTTTTAGGTCCCACACCCCTTGCATTAGAAGTTCTTTGACCTCTTTTTAGATCCCACACCCCTTGCATTAGAAGATCTTTGACCTCTTTTTAGCTCCCACACCCCTTGTATAAGAAGTTCATTGACCTCTTTTTAGCTCCCACACCTCTAGCATTAGAGGTTCTTTGACGTTTCTTTGGCTCCCACACCCCTTGCATTAGAAGATCTTTGACCTCTTCCACACCCCTTGCATTAGAAGTTCTTTGATCTCTTCCATACCCCTTGCATTAGAAGTTCTTTAACCTCTTTTTATCCCCCACACCCCTTGCATTAGAAGTTATTTGACCTCTCTTTAGCTCCCACACCCCTTGCATTAGAAGATCTTTGACCTCTTTTTAGCTACCACACCCCTTGCATTAGAAGTTATTTGACCTCTTTTCAGCTTCCTTACCCCTTGCATTAGAAGTTCTTTGACCTCCTTTAAGCTCCCACACCTCTTGCATTAGAAGTTTTTTGACCTCCTTTAAGCTCCCACACCCCTTGCATTAGAAGTTCTTTGACCTCTTTTTAGTTCCCACACTCCTTGCATTAGAAGTTCTTTGACCTCTTTTTAGCTCCCCCACCCCTTGCATTAGAAGTTCTTTGACCTCTTTTTAGCTCCCATACCCCTTTCATTAGAAGTTCTTTGACCTCTTTATAGCTTCCACGCCCCTTGCATTAGAAGTTCTTTGACCTCTTTTTAGCTCCCACACCCCTTGCATTAGAAGTTCTTTGACCTCTTTTTAGCTTCCCAACCCCTTGCAGTAGAAGTTCTTTGACCTCTTTTTAGCTCCCGCACCCCTTGCATTAGAAGTTCTTTGACCTCTTTTTAGCTCCCGCACCCCTTGCATTAGAAGTTCTTTGACCTCTTTTTAGCTCGCACACCCCTTGCATTAGAAGTTCTTTGACCTCTTTTTAGCTTCCCCACCCCTTGCATTAGAAGTTCTTTAACCTCTTTTTAGCTCCCACACCCCTTGCATTAGAAGTTCTTTGACCTCTTTTTATCTTCCCCACCTCTTGCATTAGAAGTTTTTTGAACTCTTTTTTTTTTTTTTTAGCTCCCACACCCTTTACATTAGAAGTTCTTACCTCTTTTTAGCTCCCACACCCCTTGCATTAGAAGTTCATTGACCTCTTTTTAGCTCCCACACCCCTTGCATTAGAAGTTCTTTGAGACCTTTTTTCAGCTCCCCCACCCCTTGCATTAGAATTTCTTTGACCTCTTTTTAGCTCCCACACCCCTTGCATTAGAAATTCTTTGACCTCCTTTTACCTCCCACACCCCTTGCATTAGAAGTTCTTTGACCTCTTTTTAGCTCCCACACCCCTTGCATTAGAAGTTCTGTGACCTCTTTTTAGCTCCCACACCCCTTGCATTTGAAGTTCTTTGACCTCTTTCTAGCTCCCACACCCCTTGCATCAGAAGTTTGTTTACCTCTTTTTAGCTCCCCCACCCCTTGCATTAGAAGTTCTTTGACCTCTTTTTAGCTCCCACACCCCCTGCATTAGAAGTTCTTTGACCTCTTTTTTAGCTCCCACACCCCTTGCATTAGATGTTCTTTGACCTCTTTTTAGCTTCCCCAACCCTTGCATTAGAAGTTCTTTGGCCTCTTTTTAGCTTCCCCACCCCTTGCATTAGAAGTTCTTTGACCTCTTTTTAGCTCCCACACCCCTTGCATTAGAAGTTCTTTGACCTCTTTTTAGCTCTAACACCCCTTGCATTAGAAGTTCTTTAACCTCTTTTCAGCTTCCCACCCCTTGCATGAGAAGTTCTTTGACCTCCTTTTAGCTCCCACACCCCTTGCATTAGAAGTTCTTTGACCTCTTTTTAGCTCCCACACCCTTTGCATTAGAAGTTCTTTGACCTCTTTTTAGCTCCCACACCCCTTGCATTAGAAGTTTTTTGACCTCTTTTTAGCTTCCCCACCCCTTGCATTAGAACTTCTTTGACCTCCTTTAAGCTCCCACACCCCTTGCATTAGAAGTTCTTTGACCTCCTTTAAGCACCCACACCCCTTGCATTAGAAGTTCTTTGACCTCTTTTTAGCTCCCACACTCCTTGCATTAGAAGTTCTTTGACCTCTTTTTAGCTCCCCCTCCCCTTGCATTAGAAGTTCTTTGACCTCTTTTTAGCTCCCATAACCCTTTCATTAGAAGTTCTTTGACCTCTTTATAGCTCCCACGCCCCTTGCATTAGAAGTTCTTTGACCTCTTTTTAGCTCCCACACCCCTTGCATTAGAAGTTCTTTGATCTCTTTTTAGCTTCCCCACCCCTTGCAGTAGAAGTTCTTTGACCTCTTTTTAGCTCCCCCACCCCTTGCATTAGAAGTTCTTTGACCTCTTCTTAGCTCCCACACCCCTTGCATTGGAAGTTCTTTGACCTCTTTTTAGCTTCCCCACCCCTTGCATTAGAAGTTCTTTGACCTCTTTTCAGCTCCCACACCCCTTGCATTAAAAGTTCTTTGACCTCTTTTTATCTTCCCCACCCCTTGAATTAGAAGTTCTTTGACCTCTTTTTAGCTCCCACACCCCTTGCATTAGAAGTTCTTTGACCTCTTTTTAGGTCCCAAACCCCTTGCATTAGAAGTTCTTTGACCTCTTTTTAGCTCCCACACCCCTTGCATTAGAAGTTCTTTGATAGCTCCCACACCCCTTGCATTATAAGTTCTTTGACCTTTTTTCACCTCCCTCACCCCTTGCATTAGAAGTTCTTTGACCTCTTTTTAGCTCCCACACCCCTTGCAATAGAAGTTTTTTGACCTCCTTTTACCTCCCACACCCCTTGCATTAGAAGTTCTTTAACCTCTTTTTAGCTCCCACACCCCTTGCATTAGAAGTTCTTTGACCCCTTTTTAGCTCCCACACCCCTTGCATTTGAAGTTCTTTGACCTCTTTTTAGCTCCCACACTCCTTGCATTAGAAGTTTTTTTTTACCTCTTTTTAGCTCCCCCACCCCTTGCATTAGAAGTTCTTTGACCTCTTTTTAGCTCCCACACCCCCTGCATTAGAAGTTCTTTGACTTCTTTTTAGCTCCCACACTTCTTGCATTAGAAGTTCTTTGACCTCTTTTTATCTTCCCCACCCCTTGCATTGGAAGTACTTTGACTTCTTTTTAGCTCCCCCACCCCTTGCATTAGAAGTTCTTTGAACTCTTTTTATCTCCCCCCACCACTTGCATTAGAAGTTCTTTGACCTCTTTTTAGCTCCCACATCCTTTGCATTAGAAGTTATTTGACCTCTTTTTAGCTCCCACATCCCTTGCATTAGAAGTTATTTGACCTCTTTTTAGCTCCCACACCCCTTGCTTTAGAAGTTCTGTGACCTCTTTTTAGCTCCCACACCCCTTGCATTAGAAGTTCTTTGACCTCTTTTTAGCTCCCACACCCCTTGCATTAGAAGTTCTTTGACCTCTTTTTAGATCCCACACCCCTTGCATTAGAAGATCTTTGACCTCTTTTTAGCTCCCACACCCCATGTATTAGAAGTTCATTGACCTCTTTTTAGCTCCCGCACCTCTAGCATTAGAGGTTCTTTGACCTTTCTTTAGCTCCCACACCCCTTGCATTAGAAGATCTTTGACTTCTTCCACACCCCTTGCATTAGAATTTCTTTAATCTCTTCCACACCCCTTGCATTAGAAGTTCTTTAACCTCTTTTTATCTCCCACACCCCTTGCATTAGAAGTTATTTGACCTCTCTTTAGCTCCCACACCCCTTGCATTAGAAGATCTTTGACCTCTTTTTAGCTACCACACCCCTTGCATTAGTAGTTCTTCGACCTCTTTTTAGCTTCCTCACCCCTTGCATTAGAAATTCTTTGACCTCTTTTAAGCTCCCACACCTCTAGCATTAGAGGTTCTTTGACCTTTCTTAAGCTCCCACACCCCTTGCATTAGAAGATCTTTGACTTCTTCCACACCCCTTGCATTAGAAGTTCTTTAATCTCTTCCACACCCCTTGCATTAGAAGTTCTTTGACCTCTTTTTAGTTCCCACACTCCTTGCATTAGAAGTTCTTTGACCTCTTTTTAGCTCCCGCACCCCTTGCATTAGAAGTTCTTTCACCTCTTTTTAGCTCACACACCCCTTGCATTAGAAGTTCTTTGACCTCTTTTTAGCTTCCCCACCCCTTGCATTAGAAGTTCTTTGACCTCTTTTTAGCTCCCACACCCCTTGCATTAGAAGTTCTTTGACCTCTCTTTATCTTCCCCACCCCTTGCATTAGAAGTTTTTTGAACTCTTTTTAGCTCCCACACCCTTTACATTAGAAGTTTTTACCTCTTTTTAGCTCCCACACCCCTTGCATTAGAAGTTCATTGACCTCTTTTTAGCTCCCACACCCCTTGCATTAGAAGTTCTTTGACCATTTTTCAGCTCCCCCACCCCTTGCATTAGAAGTTCTTTGACCTCTTTTTAGCTCCCACACCCCTTGCATTAGAAGTTTTTTGACCTCCTTTTACCTCCCACACCCCTTGCATTAGAAGTTCTTTGACCTCTTTTTAGCTCCCACACCCCTTGCATTAGAAGTTCAGTGACCTCTTTTTAGCTCCCACACCCCTTGCATTTGAAGTTCTTTGACCTCTTTTTAGCTCCCACACCCCTTGCATTAGAAGTTTGTTTACCTCTTTTTAGCTCCCGCACCCCTTGCATTAGAAGTTCTTTGACCTCTTTTTAGCTCCCACACCCCCTGCATTAGAAGTTCTTTGACCTGTTTTTAGCTCCCACACTTCTTGCATTAGAAGTTCTTTGACTTCTTTTTAGCTCCCACCCCCCTTGCATTCGAAGTTCTTTGACTTTTTTTTAGCTCCCCCACCCCTTGCATTAGAAGTTTTTTAAATTCTTTTTAGCTCCCCCACTCCTTGCATTAGAAGTTCTTTGACCTCTTTTTAGCTCCCACGCCCTTTGCATTAGAAGTTATTTGACCTCTTTTTAGCTCCCACACCCTTTGCATTAGAAGTTATTTGACCTCTTTTTAGCTCCCACACCACTTGCATTAGAAGTTCTTTGACATCTTTTTAGGTCCCACACCCATTTCATTAGAAGTTCTTTGACCTCTTTTTATCTCCCACACCCCTTGCATTAGAAGTTCATTGACCTCTTTTTAGCTCCCACACCTCTAGTGTTAGAGGTTCTTTGACCTCTCTTTAGGTCCCACACCCCTTGCATTAGAAGATCTTTGACCTCTTTTTAGCTCCCACACCCTTTGCATTAGAAGTTCTTTGACCTCTTTTTAGCTCCCACACCCCTTGCATTAGAAGATCTTTGACCTTTTTTTTTTAGCTCCCACACCCCTTGCATTAGAAGTTCAATGACCTCTTTTTAGCTCCCACACCCCTTGCATTAGAAGATCTTAGACCTCTTCCACACCCCTTGCATTAGAAGTTCTTTGATCTCTTCCACACCCCTTGCATTAGAAGTTCTTTGACCTCTTTTTAGCTCCCACACCTCTAGCATTAGAGGTTCTTTGACCTCTTTTTAGCTCCCACACCCCTTGCATAAGAAGTTATTTGACGTCTTTTTAGCTCCCCACCCCTTGCATTAGAAGTTATTTGACCCCTTTTTAGCTCCCACACTCCTTGCATTAGAATTTCTTTGACCTCTTTAGCTCCCACAACCCTTGCATTAGAAGTTCTTTGACCTCTTTTTAGCTCCCACACCTCTAGCATTAGAAGTTCTTTGACCTCTTTTTAGCTCCCACACCCCTTGCATTAGAAGTTCTTTGACCATTTTGTAGCTCCCACACCCCTTGCATTAGAAGTTCTTTGACCTCTTTTTAGCTCCCACACCTCAAGCATTAGAAGTTCTTTGACCTCTTTTTAGCTCCCACACCCCTTGCATTTGAACTTCTTCGACATCTTTTTAGCTCCCACACCCCTTGCATTAGAAGTTCTTTGACCTCTTTTTAGCTCCCACACTTCTTGCATTAGAAGTTCTTTGACCTCTTTTTATCTTCCCCACCCCTTGCATTGGAAGTTCTTTGACTTCTTTTTAGCTCCCCCACCCCTTGCATTAGAAGTTCTTTGAACTCTTTTTATCTCCCCACCACTTGCATTAGAAGTTCTTTGACCTCTTTTTAGCTCCCACACCCTTTGCATTAGAAGTTATTTGACCTCTTTTTAGCTCCCACATCCCTTGCATTAGAAGTTATTTGACCTCTTTTTAGCTCCCACACCCCTTGCATTAGAAGTTCTGTGACCTCTTTTTAGCTCCCACACCCCTTGCATTTGAAGTTCTTTGACCTCTTTTTAGCTCCCACACCCCTTGCATTAGAAGTTTGTTTACCTCCTTTTAGCTCCCCCACCCCTTGCATTAGAAGTTCTTTGACCTCTTTTTAGCTCCCACACCTCCTGCATTAGAAGTTCTTTGACCTCTTTTTAGCTCCCACACTTCTTGTATTAGAAGTTCTTTGACCTCTTTTTAGCTCCCCCCCCCTTGCATTAGAAGTTCTTTGACCTCTTTTTAGCTCCCACACCCCTTGCATTAGAAGTTCTTTGACCTCTTTTTATCTTCCCCACCCCTTGCATTAGAAGTTCTTTGACCTCTTTTTAGCTCCCACACCCTTTGCATTAGAAGTTCTTTGACCTCTTTTTAGGTCCCACACCCCTTGCATTAGAAGTTCTTTGACCTCTTTTTAGATCCCACACCCCTTGCATTAGAAGATCTTTGACCTCTTTTTAGCTCCCACACCCCATGTATTAGAAGTTCATTGACCTCTTTTTAGCTCCCGCACCTCTAGCATTAGAGGTTCTTTGACCTTTCTTTAGCTCCCACACCCCTTGCATTAGAAGATCTTTGACTTCTTCCACACCCCTTGCATTAGAATTTCTTTAATCTCTTCCACACCCCTTGCATTAGAAGTTCTTTAACCTCTTTTTATCTCCCACACCCCTTGCATTAGAAGTTATTTGACCTCTCTTTAGCTCCCACACCCCTTGCATTAGAAGATCTTTGACCTCTTTTTAGCTACCACACCCCCTTGCATTAGTAGTTCTTCGACCTCTTTTTAGCTTCCTCACCCCTTGCATTAGAAATTCTTTGACCTCTTTTAAGCTCCCACACCTCTAGCATTAGAGGTTCTTTGACCTTTCTTAAGCTCCCACACCCCTTGCATTAGAAGATCTTTGACTTCTTCCACACCCCTTGCATTAGAAGTTCTTTAATCTCTTCCACACCCCTTGCATTAGAAGTTCTTTGACCTCTTTTTAGTTCCCACACTCCTTGCATTAGAAGTTCTTTGACCTCTTTTTAGCTCCCGCACCCCTTGCATTAGAAGTTCTTTCACCTCTTTTTAGCTCACACACCCCTTGCATTAGAAGTTCTTTGACCTCTTTTTAGCTTCCCCACCCCTTGCATTAGAAGTTCTTTGACCTCTTTTTAGCTCCCACACCCCTTGCATTAGAAGTTCTTTGACCTCTCTTTATCTTCCCCACCCCTTGCATTAGAAGTTTTTTGAACTCTTTTTAGCTCCCACACCCTTTACATTAGAAGTTTTTACCTCTTTTTAGCTCCCACACCCCTTGCATTAGAAGTTCATTGACCTCTTTTTAGCTCCCACACCCCTTGCATTAGAAGTTCTTTGACCATTTTTCAGCTCCCCCACCCCTTGCATTAGAAGTTCTTTGACCTCTTTTTAGCTCCCACACCCCTTGCATTAGAAGTTTTTTGACCTCCTTTTACCTCCCACACCCCTTGCATTAGAAGTTCTTTGACCTCTTTTTAGCTCCCACACCCCTTGCATTAGAAGTTCAGTGACCTCTTTTTAGCTCCCACACCCCTTGCATTTGAAGTTCTTTGACCTCTTTTTAGCTCCCACACCCCTTGCATTAGAAGTTTGTTTACCTCTTTTTAGCTCCCGCACCCCTTGCATTAGAAGTTCTTTGACCTCTTTTTAGCTCCCACACCCCCTGCATTAGAAGTTCTTTGACCTGTTTTTAGCTCCCACACTTCTTGCATTAGAAGTTCTTTGACTTCTTTTTAGCTCCCACCCCCCTTGCATTCGAAGTTCTTTGACTTTTTTTTAGCTCCCCCACCCCTTGCATTAGAAGTTTTTTAAATTCTTTTTAGCTCCCCCACTCCTTGCATTAGAAGTTCTTTGACCTCTTTTTAGCTCCCACGCCCTTTGCATTAGAAGTTATTTGACCTCTTTTTAGCTCCCACACCCTTTGCATTAGAAGTTATTTGACCTCTTTTTAGCTCCCACACCACTTGCATTAGAAGTTCTTTGACATCTTTTTAGGTCCCACACCCATTTCATTAGAAGTTCTTTGACCTCTTTTTATCTCCCACACCCCTTGCATTAGAAGTTCATTGACCTCTTTTTAGCTCCCACACCTCTAGTGTTAGAGGTTCTTTGACCTCTCTTTAGGTCCCACACCCCTTGCATTAGAAGATCTTTGACCTCTTTTTAGCTCCCACACCCTTTGCATTAGAAGTTCTTTGACCTCTTTTTAGCTCCCACACCCCTTGCATTAGAAGATCTTTGACCTTTTTTTTTTAGCTCCCACACCCCTTGCATTAGAAGTTCAATGACCTCTTTTTAGCTCCCACACCCCTTGCATTAGAAGATCTTAGACCTCTTCCACACCCCTTGCATTAGAAGTTCTTTGATCTCTTCCACACCCCTTGCATTAGAAGTTCTTTGACCTCTTTTTAGCTCCCACACCTCTAGCATTAGAGGTTCTTTGACCTCTTTTTAGCTCCCACACCCCTTGCATAAGAAGTTATTTGACGTCTTTTTAGCTCCCCACCCCTTGCATTAGAAGTTATTTGACCCCTTTTTAGCTCCCACACTCCTTGCATTAGAATTTCTTTGACCTCTCTTTAGCTCCCACAACCCTTGCATTAGAAGTTCTTTGACCTCTTTTTAGCTCCCACACCTCTAGCATTAGAAGTTCTTTGACCTCTTTTTAGCTCCCACACCCCTTGCATTAGAAGTTCTTTGACCATTTTGTAGCTCCCACACCCCTTGCATTAGAAGTTCTTTGACCTCTTTTTAGCTCCCACACCTCAAGCATTAGAAGTTCTTTGACCTCTTTTTAGCTCCCACACCCCTTGCATTTGAACTTCTTCGACATCTTTTTAGCTCCCACACCCCTTGCATTAGAAGTTCTTTGACCTCTTTTTAGCTCCCACACTTCTTGCATTAGAAGTTCTTTGACCTCTTTTTATCTTCCCCACCCCTTGCATTGGAAGTTCTTTGACTTCTTTTTAGCTCCCCCACCCCTTGCATTAGAAGTTCTTTGAACTCTTTTTATCTCCCCACCACTTGCATTAGAAGTTCTTTGACCTCTTTTTAGCTCCCACACCCTTTGCATTAGAAGTTATTTGACCTCTTTTTAGCTCCCACATCCCTTGCATTAGAAGTTATTTGACCTCTTTTTAGCTCCCACACCCCTTGCATTAGAAGTTCTGTGACCTCTTTTTAGCTCCCACACCCCTTGCATTTGAAGTTCTTTGACCTCTTTTTAGCTCCCACACCCCTTGCATTAGAAGTTTGTTTACCTCCTTTTAGCTCCCCCACCCCTTGCATTAGAAGTTCTTTGACCTCTTTTTAGCTCCCACACCTCCTGCATTAGAAGTTCTTTGACCTCTTTTTAGCTCCCACACTTCTTGTATTAGAAGTTCTTTGACCTCTTTTTAGCTCCCCCCCCCCTTGCATTAGAAGTTCTTTGACCTCTTTTAGCTCCCACACCCCTTGCATTAGAAGTTCTTTGACCTCTTTTTATCTTCCCCACCCCTTGCATTAGAAGTTCTTTGACCTCTTTTTAGCTCCCACACCCTTTGCATTAGAAGTTCTTTGACCTCTTTTTAGGTCCCAAACCCCTTGCATTAGAAGTTCATTGACCTCTTTTAGCTCCCACACCCCTTGCATTAGAAGTTCTTTGATAGCTCCCACCCCCCTTGCATTAGAAGTTCTTTGACCTTTTTTCAGCTCCCCCACCCCTTGCATTAGAAGTTCTTTGACCTCTTTTTAGCTCCCACACCCCTTGCATTAGAAGTTCTTTGACCTCCTTTTACCTCCCACACCCCTTGCATTAGAAGTTCTTTAACCTTTTTTTAGCTCCCACACCCCTTGCATTAGAAGTTCTTTGACCCCTTTTTAGCTCCCACACCCCTTGCATTTGAAGTTCTTTGCCCTCTTTTTAGCTCCCACACTCCTTGCATTAGAAGTTTTTTTTACCTCTCTTTAGCTCCCCCCACCCCTTACATTAGAAGTTCTTTGACCTCTTTTTAGCTCCCACACCCCCTGCATTAGAAATTCTTTGACCTCTTTTTAGCTCCCACACTTCTTGCATTAGAAGTTCTTTGACCTCTTTTTATCTTCCCCACCCCTTGCTTTGGAAGTTCTTTGACTTCTTTTTAGCTCCCCCACCCCTTGCATTAGAAGTTCTTTGAACTCTTTTTATCTCCCCCACCACTTGCATTAGAAGTTCTTTGACCTCTTTTTAGCTCCCACACCCATTGCATTAGAAGTTATTTGACCTATTTTTAGCTCCCACATCCCTTGCATTAGAAGTTATTTGACCTCTTTTTAGCTCCCACACCCCTTGCATTAGAAGTTCTTTGACCTCTTTTTAGGTCCCACACCCCTTGCATTAGAAGTTCTTTGACCTCTTTTTAGATCCCACACCCCTTGCATTAGAAGATCTTTGACCTCTTTTTAGCTCCCACACCCCTTGTATGAGAAGTTCATTGACCTCTTTTTAGCTCCCACACCTCTAGCATTAGAGGTTCTTTGACCTTTCTTTGGCTCCCAAACCCCTTGCATTAGAAGATCTTTGACCTCTTCCACACCCCTTGCATTAGAAGTTCTTTGATCTCTTCCACACCCCTTGCATTAGAAGTTCTTTAACCTCTTTTTATCCCCCACACCCCTTGCATTAGAAGTTATTTGACCTCTCTTTAGCTCCCACACCCCTTGCATTAGAAGATCTTTGACCTCTTTTTAGCTACCACACCCCTTGCATTAGAAGTTATTTGACCTCTTTTTAGCTTCCTTACTCCTTGCATTAGAAGTTCTTTGACCTCCTTTAAGCTCCCACACCTCTTGCATTAGAAGTTCTTTGACCTCCTTTAAGCTCCCACACCCCTTGCATTAGAAGTTCTTACCTCTTTTTAGCTCCCACACCCCTTGCATTACAAGTTCATTGACCTCTTTTTAGCTCCCACACCCCTTGCATTAGAAGTTCTTTGAGACATTTTTTCAGCTCCCCCACCCCTTGCATTAGAATTTCTTTGACCTCTTTTTAGCTCCCACACCCCTTGCATTAGAAGTTCTTTGACCTCCTTTTACCTCCCACACCCCTTGCATTAGAAGTTCTTTGACCTCTTTTTAGCTCCCACACCCCTTGCATTAGAAGTTCTGTGACCTCTTTTTAGCTCCCACACCCCTTGCATTTGAAGTTCTTCGACCTCTTTTTAGCTCCCACACCCCTTGCATTAGAAGTTTGTTTACCTCTTTTAGCTCCCCCACCCCTTGCATTAGAAGTTCTTTGACCTCTTTTAGCTCCCACACCCCCTGCATTAGAAGTTCTTTGACCTCTTTTTTAGCTCCCACACCCCTTGCATTAGAAGTTCTTTGACCTCTTTTTAGCTTCCCCACCCCTTGCATTAGAAGTTCTTTGGCCTCTTTTTAGCTTCCCCACCCCTTGCATTAGAAGTTCTTTGACCTCTTTTTAGCTCCCACACCCCTTGCATTAGAAGTTCTTTGACCTCTTTTTAGCTCTAACACCCCTTGCATTAGAAGTTCTTTAACCTCTTTTTAGCTTCCCACCCCTTGCATGAGAAGTTCTTTGACCTCCTTTTAGCTCCCACACCCCTTGCATTAGAAGTTCGTTGACCTCTTTTTAGCTCCCACACCCTTTGCATTAGAAGTTCTTTGACATCTTTTTAGCTCCCACACCCCTTGCATTAGAAGTTTTTTGACCTCTTTTTAGCTTCCCCACCCCTTGCATTAGAACTTCTTCGACCTCCTTTAAGCTCCCACACCCCTTGCATTAGAAGTTCTTTGACCTCCTTTAAGCTCCCACACCCCTTGCTTTAGAAGTTCTTTGACCTCTTTTTAGCTCCCACACTCCTTGCATTAGAAGTTCTTTGACCTCTTTTAGCTCCCCTCCCCTTGCATTAGAAGTTCTTTGACCTCTTTTTAGCTCCCATACCCCTTTCATTAGAAGTTCTTTGACCTCTTTATAGCTCCCACGCCCCTTGCATTAGAAGTTTTTTGACCTCTTTTTAGCTCCCACACCCCTTGCATTAGAAGTTCTTTGATCTCTTTTTAGCTTCCCCACCCCTTGCAGTAGAAGTTCTTTGACCTCTTTTTAGCTCCCCCACCCCTTGCATTAGAAGTTCTTTGACCTCTTTTTAGCTCCCACACCCCTTGCATTGGAAGTTCTTTGACCTCTTTTTAGCTTCCCCACCCCTTGCAGTAGAAGTTCTTTGACCTCTTTTTAGCTCCCCCACCCCTTGCATTAGAAGATCTTTGACCTCTTTTTAGCTCCCACACCCCTTGCATTGGAAGTTCTTTGACCTCTTTTTAGCTTCCCCACCCCTTGCATTAGAAGTTCTTTGACCTCTTTTCAGCTCCCACACCCCTTGCATTAGAAGTTCTTTGACCTCTTTTTATCTTCCCCACCCCTTGAATTAGTTCTTTGACCTCTTTTTAGCTCCCACACCCCTTGCATTAGAAGTTCTTTGACCTCTTTTTAGGTCCCAAACCCCTTGCATTAGAAGTTCATTGACCTCTTTTTAGCTCCCCCACCCTTGCATTAGAAGTTCTTTGATAGCTCCCACACCCCTTGCATTAGAAGTTCTTTGACCTTTTTTCAGCTCCCCCACCCCTTGCATTAGAAGTTCTTTGACCTCTTTTTAGCTCCCACACCCCTTGCATTAGAAGTTCTTTGACCTCCTTTTACCTCCCACACCCCTTACAGTAGAAGTTCTTTAACCTCTTTTTAGCTCCCACACCCCTTGCATTAGAAGTTCTTTGACCCCTTTTTAGCTCCCACACCCCTTGCATTTGAAGTTCTTTGACCTCTTTTTAGCTCCCACACTCCTTGCATTAGAAGTTTTTTTTTACCTCTTTTTAGCTCCCCCACCCCTTGCATTAGAAGTTCTTTGACCTCTTTTTAGCTCCCACACCCCCTGCATTAGAAGTTCTTTAACTTCTTTTTAGCTCCCACACTTCTTGCATTAGAAGTTCTTTGACCTCTTTTTATCTTCCCCACCCCTTGCATTGGAAGTTCTTTGACTTCTTTTTAGCTCCCCAACCCCTTGCATTAGAAGTTCTTTGAACTCTTTTTATCTCCCCCACCACTTGCATTAGAATTTCTTTGACCTCTTTTTAGCTCCCACACCCTTTGCTTTAGAAGTTATTTGACCTCTTTTAGCTC
>NC_090738.1:30116211-30131106 GCF_036898095.1 Palaemon carinicauda | reverse complement strand
CCATTTGCATTAGAGTTCTTTGACCTCTTTTTTAGCTCCCACACACCCCTTGCATTAGAAGTTTTTTGACCTCTTTTTAGCTTCCCCACCCTTGCATTAGAACTTCTTTGACCTCCTTTAAGCTCCCACACCCCTTGCATTAGAAGTTCTTTGACCTCCTTTAAGCACCCACACCCCTTGCATTAGAAGTTCTTTGACCTCTTTTTAGCTCCCACACTCCTTGCATTAGAAGTTCTTTGACCTCTTTTTAGCTCCCCCTCCCCTTGCATTAGAAGTTCTTTGACCTCTTTTTAGCTCCCATAACCCTTTCATTAGAAGTTCTTTGACCTCTTTATAGCTCCCACGCCCCTTGCATTAGAAGTTCTTTGACCTCTTTTTAGCTCCCACACCCCTTGCATTAGAAGTTCTTTGATCTCTTTTTAGCTTCCCCACCCCTTGCAGTAGAAGTTCTTTGACCTCTTTTTAGCTCCCCCACCCCTTGCATTAGAAGTTCTTTGACCTCTTCTTAGCTCCCACACCCCTTGCATTGAAGTTCTTTGACCTCTTTTTTAGCTTCCCCACCCCTTGCATTAGAAGTTCTTTGACCTCTTTTCAGCTCCCACACCCCTTGCATTGAAGTTCTTTGACCTCTTTTTATATCTTCCCCACCCCTTGAATTAGAAGTTCTTTGACCTCTTTTTAGCCCTCCACACCCCTTGCATTAGAAGTTCTTTGACCTCTTTTTAGGTCCCAAACCCCTTGCATTAGAAGTTCTTTGACCTCTTTTTAGCTCCCCCACCCTTGCATTAGAAGTTCTTTGATAGCTCCCACACCCCTTGCATTATAAGTTCTTTGACCTTTTTTCACCTCCCTCACCCCTTGCATTAGAAGTTCTTTGACCTCTTTTAGCTCCCCACACCCCTTGCAATAGAGGTTTTTTGACCTCCTTTTACCTCCCACACCCCTTGCATTAGAAGTTCATTAACCTCTTTTTAGCTCCCACACCCCTTGCATTAGAAGTTCTTTGACCCCTTTTTAGCTCCCACACCCCTTGCATTTGAAGTTCTTTGACCCCTTTTTAGCTCCCACACTCCTTGCATTAGAAGTTTTTTTTACCTCTTTTTAGCTCCCCCACCCTTGCATAGAAGTTCTTTGACCTCTTTTTAGGCTCCCACACCCCCTGCATTAGAAGTTCTTTGACTTCTTTTTAGCTCCCACACTTCTTGCATTAGAAGTTCTTGACCTCTTTTTATCTTCCCCACCCCTTGCATTGGAAGTACTTTGACTTCTTTTTAGCTCCCCACCCCTTGCATTAGAAGTTCTTTGAACTCTTTTTATCTCCCCCCACCACTTGCATTAGAAGTTCTTTGACCTCTTTTTAGCTCCCACACCCCTTGTATAAGAAGTTCATTGACCTCTTTTTAGCTCCCACACCTCTAGCATTAGAGGTTCTTTGACGTTTCTTTGGCTCCCACACCCCTTGCATTAGAAAATCTTTGACCTCTTCCACACCCCTTGCATTAGAAGTTCTTTGATCTCTTCCATACCCCTTGCATTAGAAGTTCTTTAACCTCTTTTTATCCCCCACACCCCTTGCATTAGAAGTTATTTGACCTCTCTTTAGCTCCCACACCCCTTGCATTAGAAGATCTTTGACCTCTTTTTAGCTACCACACCCCTTGCATTAGAAGTTATTTGACCTCTTTTCAGCTTCCTTACCCTTGCATTAGAAGTTCTTTGACCTCCTTTAAGCTCCCACACCTCTTGCATTAGAAGTTTTTTGACCTCCTTTAAGCTCCCACACCCCTTGCATTAGAAGTTCTTTGACCTCTTTTTAGTTCCCACACTCCTTGCATTAGAAGTTCTTTGACCTCTTTTTAGCTCCCCCACCCCTTGCATTAGAAGTTCTTTGACCTCTTTTTAGCTCCCATACCCCTTTCATTAGAAGTTCTTTGACCTCTTTATAGCTCCCACGCCCCTTGCATTAGAAGTTCTTTGACCTCTTTTTAGCTCCCACACCCCTTGCATTAGAAGTTCTTTGACCTCTTTTTAGCTTCCCAACCCCTTGCAGTAGAAGTTCTTTGACCTCTTTTTAGCTCCCGCACCCCTTGCATTAGAAGTTCTTTGACCTCTTTTTAGCTCCCGCACCCCTTGCATTAGAAGTTCTTTGACCTCTTTTTAGCTCGCACACCCCTTGCATTAGAAGTTCTTTGACCTCTTTTTAGCTTCCCCACCCCTTGCATTAGAAGTTCTTTAACCTCTTTTTAGCTCCCACACCCCTTGCATTAGAAGTTCTTTGACCTCTTTTTATCTTCCCCACCTCTTGCATTAGAAGTTTTTTGAACTCTTTTTTTTTTTAGCTCCCACACCCTTTACATTAGAAGTTCTTACCTCTTTTTAGCTCCCACACCCCTTGCATTAGAATTTCTTTGACCTCTTTTTAGCTCCCACACCCCTTGCATTAGAAGTTCTTTGAGACCTTTTTTCAGCTCCCCCACCCCTTGCATTAGAATTTCTTTGACCTCTTTTTAGCTCCCACACCCCTTGCATTAGAAATTCTTTGACCTCCTTTTACCTCCCACACCCCTTGCATTAGAAGTTCTTTGACCTCTTTTTAGCTCCCACACCCCTTGCATTAGAAGTTCTGTGACCTCTTTTTAGCTCCCACACCCCTTGCATTTGAAGTTCTTTGACCTCTTTCTAGCTCCCACACCCCTTGCATTAGAAGTTTGATTACCTCTTTTTAGCTCCCCCACCCCTTGCATTAGAAGTTCTTTGACCTCTTTTTAGCTCCCACACCCCCTGCATTAGAAGTTCTTTGACCTCTTTTTTAGCTCCCACACCCCTTGCATTAGATGTTCTTTGACCTCTTTTTAGCTTCCCCAACCCTTGCATTAGAAGTTCTTTGGCCTCTTTTTAGCTTCCCCACCCCTTGCATTAGAAGTTCTTTGACCTCTTTTTAGCTCCCACACCCCTTGCATTAGAAGTTCTTTGACCTCTTTTTAGCTCTAACACCCCTTGCATTAGAAGTTCTTTAACCTCTTTTCAGCTTCCCACCCCTTGCATGAGAAGTTCTTTGACCTCCTTTTAGCTCCCACACCCCTTGCATTAGAAGTTCTTTGACCTCTTTTTAGCTCCCACACCCTTTGCATTAGAAGTTCTTTGACCTCTTTTTAGCTCCCACACCCCTTGCATTAGAAGTTTTTTGACCTCTTTTTAGCTTCCCCACCCCTTGCATTAGAACTTCTTTGACCTCCTTTAAGCTCCCACACCCCTTGCATTAGAAGTTCTTTGACCTCCTTTAAGCACCCACACCCCTTGCATTAGAAGTTCTTTGACCTCTTTTTAGCTCCCACACTCCTTGCATTAGAAGTTCTTTGACCTCTTTTTAGCTCCCCCTCCCCTTGCATTAGAAGTTCTTTGACCTCTTTTTAGCTCCCATAACCCTTTCATTAGAAGTTCTTTGACCTCTTTATAGCTCCCACGCCCCTTGCATTAGAAGTTCTTTGACCTCTTTTTAGCTCCCACACCCCTTGCATTAGAAGTTCTTTGATCTCTTTTTAGCTTCCCTACCCCTTGCAGTAGAAGTTCTTTGACCTCTTTTTACCTCCCCCACCCCTTGCATTAGAAGTTCTTTGACCTCTTCTTAGCTCCCACACCCCTTGCATTGGAAGTTCTTTGACCTCTTTTTAGCTTCCCCACCCCTTGCATTAGAAGTTCTTTGACCTCTTTTCAGCTCCCACACCCCTTGCATTAGAAGTTCTTTGACCTCTTTTTATCTTCCCCACCCCTTGAATTAAAAGTTCTTTGACCTCTTTTTAGCTCCCACACCCCTTGCATTAGAAGTTCTTTGACCTCTTTTTAGGTCCCAAACCCCTTGCATTAGAAGTTCTTTGACCTCTTTTTAGCTCCCCCACCCCTTGCATTAGAAGTTCTTTGATAGCTCCCACACCCCTTGCATTATAAGTTCTTTGACCTTTTTTCACCTCCCTCACCCCTTGCATTAGAAGTTCTTTGACCTCTTTTTAGCTCCCACACCCCTTGCAATAGAAGTTTTTTGACCTCCTTTTACCTCCCACACCCCTTGCATTAGAAGTTCTTTAACCTCTTTTTAGCTCCCACACCCCTTGCATTAGAAGTTCTTTGACCCCTTTTTAGCTCCCACACCCCTTGCATTTGAAGTTCTTTGACCTCTTTTTAGCTCCCACACTCCTTGCATTAGAAGTTTTTTTTACCTCTTTTTAGCTCCCCCACCCCTTGCATTAGAAGTTCTTTGACCTCTTTTTAGCTCCCACACCCCCTGCATTAGAAGTTCTTTGACTTCTTTTTAGCTCCCACACTTCTTGCATTAGAAGTTCTTTGACCTCTTTTTATCTTCCCCACCCCTTGCATTGGAAGTACTTTGACTTCTTTTTAGCTCCCCCACCCCTTGCATTAGAAGTTCTTTGAACTCTTTTTATCTCCCCCCACCACTTGCATTAGAAGTTCTTTGACCTCTTTTTAGCTCCCACATCCTTTGCATTAGAAGTTATTTGACCTCTTTTTAGCTCCCACATCCCTTGCATTAGAAGTTATTTGACCTCTTTTTAGCTCCCACACCCCTTGCTTTAGAAGTTCTGTGACCTCTTTTTAGCTCCCACACCCCTTGCATTAGAAGTTCTTTGACCTCTTTTTAGCTCCCACACCCCTTGCATTAGAAGTTCTTTGACCTCTTTTTAGATTCCACACCCCTTGCATTAGAAGATCTTTGACCTCTTTTTAGCTCCCACACCCCATGTATTAGAAGTTCATTGACCTCTTTTTAGCTCCCGCACCTCTAGCATTAGAGGTTCTTTGACCTTTCTTTAGCTCCCACACCCCTTGCATTAGAAGATCTTTGACTTCTTCCACACCCATTGCATTAGAATTTCTTTAATCTCTTCCACACCCCTTGCATTAGAAGTTCTTTAACCTCTTTTTATCTCCCACACCCCTTGCATTAGAAGTTATTTGACCTCTCTTTAGCTCCCACACCCCTTGCATTAGAAGATCTTTGACCTCTTTTTAGCTACCACACCCCTTGCATTAGTAGTTCTTCGACCTCTTTTTAGCTTCCTCACCCCTTGCATTAGAAATTCTTTGACCTCTTTTAAGCTCCCACACCTCTAGCATTAGAGGTTCTTTGACCTTTCTTAAGCTCCCACACCCCTTGCATTAGAAGATCTTTGACTTCTTCCACACCCCTTGCATTAGAAGTTCTTTAATCTCTTCCGCACCCCTTGCATTAGAAGTTCTTTGACCTCTTTTTAGTTCCCACACTCCTTGCATTAGAAGTTCTTTGACCTCTTTTTAGCTCCCGCACCCCTTGCATTAGAAGTTCTTTGACCTCTTTTTAGCTCACACACCCTTTGCATTAGAAGTTCTTTGACCTCTTTTTAGCTTCCCCACCCCTTGCATTAGAAGTTCTTTGACCTCTTTTTAGCTCCCACACCCCTTGCATTAGAAGTTCTTTGACCTCTCTTTATCTTCCCCACCCCTTGCATTAGAAGTTTTTTGAACTCTTTTTAGCTCCCACACCCTTTACATTAGAAGTTTTTACCTCTTTTTAGCTCCCACACCCCTTGCATTAGAAGTTCATTGACCTCTTTTTAGCTCCCACACCCCTTGCATTAGAAGTTCTTTGACCATTTTTCAGCTCCCCCACCCCTTGCATTAGAAGTTCTTTGACCTCTTTTTAGCTCCCACACCCCTTGCATTAGAAGTTTTTTGACCTCCTTTTACCTCCCACACCCCTTGCATTAGAAGTTCTTTGACCTCTTTTTAGCTCCCACACCCCTTGCATTAGAAGATCTTTAACCTCTTTTTATCTCCCACACCCCTTGCATTAGAAGTTCTTTAACCTCTTTTTATCTCCCACACCCCTTGCATTAGAAGTTATTTGACCTCTCTTTAGCTCCCACACCCCTTGCATTAGAAGATCTTTGACCTCTTTTTAGCTACCACACCCCTTGCATTAGTAGTTCTTCGACCTCTTTTTAGCTTCCTCACCCCTTGCATTAGAAATTCTTTGACCTCTTTTAAGCTCCCACACCTCTAGCATTAGAGGTTCTTTGACCTTTCTTAAGCTCCCACACCCCTTGCATTAGAAGATCTTTGACTTCTTCCACACCCCTTGCATTAGAAGTTCTTTAATCTCTTCCGCACCCCTTGCATTAGAAGTTCTTTGACCTCTTTTTAGTTCCCACACTCCTTGCATTAGAAGTTCTTTGACCTCTTTTTAGCTCCCGCACCCCTTGCATTAGAAGTTCTTTGACCTCTTTTTAGCTCACACACCCCTTGCATTAGAAGTTCTTTGACCTCTTTTTAGCTTCCCCACCCCTTGCATTAGAAGTTCTTTGACCTCTTTTTAGCTCCCACACCCCTTGCATTAGAAGTTCTTTGACCTCTCTTTATCTTCCCCACCCCTTGCATTAGAAGTTTTTTGAACTCTTTTTAGCTCCCACACCCTTTACATTAGAAGTTTTTACCTCTTTTTAGCTCCCACACCCCTTGCATTAGAAGTTCATTGACCTCTTTTTAGCTCCCACACCCCTTGCATTAGAAGTTCTTTGACCATTTTTCAGCTCCCCCACCCCTTGCATTAGAAGTTCTTTGACCTCTTTTTAGCTCCCACACCCCTTGCATTAGAAGTTTTTTGACCTCCTTTTACCTCCCACACCCCTTGCATTAGAAGTTCTTTGACCTCTTTTTAGCTCCCACACCCCTTGCATTAGAAGTTCAGTGACCTCTTTTTAGCTCCCACACCCCTTGCATTTGAAGTTCTTTGACCTCTTTTTAGCTCCCACAACCCTTGCATTAGAAGTTTGTTTACCTCTTTTTAGCTCCCGCACCCCTTGCATTAGAAGTTCTTTGACCTCTTTTTAGCTCCCACACCCCCTGCATTAGAAGTTCTTTGACCTGTTTTTAGCTCCCACACTTCTTGCATTAGAAGTTCTTTGACTTCTTTTTAGCTCCCACCCCCCTTGCATTCGAAGTTCTTTGACTTTTTTTTAGCTCCCCCACCCCTTGCAGTAGAAGTTTTTTAAACTCTTTTTAGCTCCCCCACTCCTTGCATTAGAAGTTCTTTGACCTCTTTTTAGCTCCCACACCCTTTGCATTAGAAGTTATTTGACCTCTTTTTAGCTCCCACACCCTTTGCATTAGAAGTTATTTGACCTCTTTTTAGCTCCCACACCCCTTGCATTAGAAGTTCTTTGACATCTTTTTAGGTCCCACACCCATTTCATTAGAAGTTCTTTGACCTCTTTTTATCTCTCACACCCCTTGCATTAGAAGTTCATTGACCTCTTTTTAGCTCCCACACCTCTAGTGTTAGAGGTTCTTTGACCTCTCTTTAGGTCCCACACCCCTTGCATTAGAAGATCTTTGACCTCTTTTTAGCTCCCACACCCTTTGCATTAGAAGTTCTTTGACCTCTTTTTAGCTCCCACACCCCTTGCATTAGAAGATCTTTGACCTTTTTTTTTTAGCTCCCACACCCCTTGCATTAGAAGTTCAATGACCTCTTTTTAGCTCCCACACCCCTTGCATTAGAAGATCTTAGACCTCTTCCACACCCCTTGCATTAGAAGTTCTTTGATCTCTTCCACACCCCTTGCATTAGAAGTTCTTTGACCTCTTTTTAGCTCCCACACCTCTAGCATTAGAGGTTCTTTGACCTCTTTTTAGCTCCCACACCCCTTGCATAAGAAGTTATTTGACGTCTTTTTAGCTCCCCACCCCTTGCATTAGAAGTTATTTGACCCCTTTTTAGCTCCCACACTCCTTGCATTAGAATTTCTTTGACCTCTCTTTAGCTCCCACAACCCTTGCATTAGAAGTTCTTTGACCTCTTTTTAGCTCCCACACCTCTAGCATTAGAAGTTCTTTGACCTCTTTTTAGCTCCCACACCCCTTGCATTAGAAGTTCTTTGACCATTTTGTAGCTCCCACACCCCTTGCATTAGAAGTTCTTTGACCTCTTTTTAGCTCCCACACCTCAAGCATTAGAAGTTCTTTGACCTCTTTTTAGCTCCCACGCCCCTTGCATTTGAACTTCTTCGACATCTTTTTAGCTCCCACACCCCTTGCATTAGAAGTTCTTTGACCTCTTTTTAGCTCCCACACTTCTTGCATTAGAAGTTCTTTGACCTCTTTTTATCTTCCCCACCCCTTGCATTGGAAGTTCTTTGACTTCTTTTTAGCTCCCCCACCCCTTGCATTAGAAGTTCTTTGAACTCTTTTTATCTCCCCACCACTTGCATTAGAAGTTCTTTGACCTCTTTTTAGCTCCCACACCCTTTGCATTAGAAGTTATTTGACCTCTTTTTAGCTCCCACATCCCTTGCATTAGAAGTTATTTGACCTCTTTTTAGCTCCCACACCCCTTGCATTAGAAGTTCTGTGACCTCTTTTTAGCTCCCACACCCCTTGCATTTGAAGTTCTTTGACCTCTTTTTAGCTCCCACACCCCTTGCATTAGAAGTTTGTTTACCTCCTTTTAGCTCCCCCACCCCTTGCATTAGAAGTTCTTTGACCTATTTTTAGCTCCCACACCTCCTGCATTAGAAGTTCTTTGACCTCTTTTTAGCTCCCACACTTCTTGCATTAGAAGTTCTTTGACCTCTTTTTAGCTCCCCCCCCCTTGCATTGGAAGTTCTTTGACTTCTTTTTAGCTCCCCCACCCCTTGCAGTAGAAGTTTTTTAAACTCTTTTTACCTCCCCCACTCCTTGCATTAGAAGTTCTTTGACCTCTTTTTAGCTCCCACACCCTTTGCATTAGAAGTTATTTGACCTCTTTTTAGCTCCCACACCCCTTGCATTAGAAGTTATTTGACCTCTTTTTAGCTCCCACACCCCTTGCATTAGAAGTTCTTTGACCTCTTTTTAGGTCCCACACCCATTGCATTAGAAGTTCTTTGACCTCTTTTTAGCTCCCACACTCCTTGCATTAGAAGTTCATTGACCTCTTTTTAGCTCTCACACCTCTAGCATTAGAGGTTCTTTGACCTCTCTTTAGGTCCCACACCCCTTGCATTAGAAGATCTTTGACCTCTTTTTAGCTCCCACACCCTTTGCATTAGAAGTTCTTTGACCTCTTTTTAGCTCCCACACCCCTTGCATTAGAAGATCTTTTACCTCTTTTTAGCTCCCACACCCCTTGCATTAGAAGTTCATTGACCTCTTTTTAGCTCCCACACCTCTAGCATTAGAGGTTCTTTGACCTCTCTTTAGCTCCCACACCCCTTGCATTAGAAGATCTTAGACCTCTTCCACACCCCTTGCTTTAGAAGTTCTTTGATCTCTTCCACACCCCTTGCATTAGAAGTTCTTTGACCTCTTTTTAGCTCCCACACCTCTAGCATTAGAGGTTCTTTGACCTCTTTTTAGCTCCCACACCCCTTGCATTAGAAGTTCTTTGACCTCCTTTTACCTCCCACACCCCTTTCATTAGAAGTTCTTTAACCTCTTTTTAGCTCCCACACCCCTTGCATTAGAAGTTCTTTGACCTCCTTTTAGCTGCCACACCTCTAGCATTAGAAGTTCTTTGACTTCTTTTTAGCTCCCACACCCCTTGCATTAGAAGTTCTTTGACCTTTTTTTTAGCTCCCCCCACCCCTTGCATTAGAAGTTCTTTGACCTCTTTTTAGCTCCCACACCCCTTGCATTAGAATTTCTTTGACCTCTTTTTAGCTCCCACACCCCTTGCATTAGAAGTTCTTTGACCTCTTTTTAGCTCCCACACCCCTTGTATAAGAAGTTCTTTGACCTCTTTTTAGCTCCCACACCCCTTGCATTAGAAGTTCTTTGACCTCTTTTTAGCTGCCACACCCCTTGCATTAGAAATTCTTTGACCTCTTTTTAGCTGCCACACCTCTAGCATTAGAAGTTCTAGACTTCTTTTTTGCTCCTACACTCCTTGCATTAGAAGATATTTGACCTCTTTTTAGCTCCCACACCCCTTGCGTTAGAAGTTCTTTGACTTTTTTTTAGCTCCCACACCCCTTGCATTAGAAGTTCTTTGACCTCTTTTTAGCTCCCCCACCCCTTGCATTAGAAGTTCTTTGATCTCTTTTTAGCTCCCACACTCCTTGCATTAGAAGTTCTTTGACCTCTTTTTTAGCTCCCACACCCCTTGCATTAGAAGTTCTTTGACCTCTTTTTAGCTGCCACACCTCTAGCATTAGAAGTTCTTTGACTTCTTTTTAGCTCCTACACTCCTTGCATTAGAAGATATTTGACCTCTTTTTAGCTCCCACACCCCTAGCATTAGAAGTTCTTTGACTTTTTTTTAGCTCCCACACCCCTTGCATTAGAAGTTCTTTGACCTCTTTTTAGCTCCCCCACCCCTTGCATTAGAAGTTCTTTGATCTCTTTTTAGCTTCCACACTCCTTGCATTAGAAGTTCTTTGACCTCTTTTTTAGCTCCCACACCCCTTGCATTAGAAGTTCTTTGACCTCTTTTTAGCTCCCCCACCCCTTGCATTAGAAGTTCTTTGACCTCTTTTTAGCTCCCCCACCCCTTGCATTAGAAGTTCTTTGACCTCTTTTTAGCTCCCCCACCCCTTGCATTAGAAGTTCTTTGACCTCTTTTTAGCTCCCCCACCCCTTGCATTAGAAGTTCTTTGACCTCTTTTTAGCTCCTCACCCCTTGCATTAGAAGTTCTTTGACCTCTTTTTAGCTCCCACTCCTTTCATTAGAAGTTCTTTGACCTCTATTTAGCTCCCACACCCCTTGCATTAGAAGTTCTTTGACGTCTTTTTAGCTCCCTACCCCTTGCATTAGAAGTTATTTGACCCCTTTTTAGCTCCCACACCCCTTGCATTAGAATTTCTTTGACCTCTCTTCAGCTCCCACAACCCTTGCATTAGAAGTTCTTTGACCTCTTTTTAGCTCCCACACCTCTAGCATTAGAAGTTCTTTGACCTCTTTTTAGCTCCCACACCCCTTGCATTAGAAGTTCTTTGACCATTTTGTAGCTCCCACACCCCTTGCATTAGAAGTTCTTTGACCTCTTTTTAGCTCCCACACCTCAAGCATTAGAAGTTCTTTGACCTCTTTTTAGCTCCCACACCCCTTGCATTTGAACTTCTTCGACATCTTTTTAGCTCCCACACCCCTTGCATTAGAAGTTCTTTGACCTCTTTTTAGCTCCCACACTTCTTGCATTAGAAGTTCTTTGACCTCTTTTTATCTTCCCCACCCCTTGCATTGGAAGTTCTTTGACTTCTTTTTAGCTCCCCCACCCCTTGCATTAGAAGTTCTTTGAACTCTTTTTATCTCCCCCACCACTTGCATTAGAAGTTCTTTGACCTCTTTTTAGCTCCCACACCCTTTGCATTAGAAGTTATTTGACCTCTTTTTAGCTCCCACATCCCTTGCATTAGAAGTTATTTGACCTCTTTTTAGCTCCCACACCTCTTGCATTAGAAGTTCTGTGACCTCTTTTTAGCTCCCACACCCCTTGCATTTGAAGTTCTTTGACCTCTTTTTAGCTCCCACACCCCTTGCATTAGAAGTTTCTTTACCTCCTTTTAGCTCCCCCACCCCTTGCATTAGAAGTTCTTTGACCTCTTTTTAGCTCCCACACCCCCTGCATTAGAAGTTCTTTGACCTCTTTTTAGTTCCCACACTTCTTGCATTAGAAGTTCTTTGACCTCTTTTTAGCTCCCCCCCTTGCATTGGAAGTTCTTTGACTTCTTTTTAGCTCCCCCACCCCTTGCAGTAGAAGTTTTTTAACCTCTTTTTACCTCCCCCACTCCTTGCATTAGAAGTTCTTTGACCTCTTTTTAGCTCCCACACCCTTTGCATTAGAAGTTATTTGACCTCTTTTTAGCTCCCACACCCCTTGCATTAGAAGTTGTTTGACCTCTTTTTAGCTCCCACACCCCTTGCATTAGAAGTTCTTTGACCTCCTTTTAGGTCCCACACCCATTGCATTAGAAGTTCTTTGACCTCTTTTTAGCTCCCACACCCCTTGCATTAGAAGTTCATTGACCTCTTTTTAGCTCACACACCTCTAGCATTAGAGGTTCTTTGACCTCTCTTTAGGTCCCACACCCCTTGCATTAGAAGATCTTTGACCTCTTTTTAGCTCCCACACCCTTTGCCTTAGAAGTTCTTTGACCTCTTTTTAGCTCCCACACCCCTTGCATTAGAAGATCTTTGACCTCTTTTTAGCTCCCACACCCCTTGCATTAGAAGTTCATTGACCTCTTTTTAGCTCCCACACCTCTAGCATTAGAGGTTCTTTGACCTCTCTTTAGCTCCCACACCCCTTGCATTAGAAGATCTTAGACCTCTTCCACACCCTTTGCTTTAGAAGTTCTTTGATCTCTTCCACACCCCTTGCATTAGAAGTTCTTTAACCTCTTTTTAGCTCCCACACCTCTAGCATTAGAGGTTCTTTGACCTCTTTTTAGCTTCCACACCCCTTGCATTAGAAGTTCTTTGACCTCCTTTTACCTCCCACACCCCTTTCATTTGAAGTTCTTTAACCTCTTTTTAGCTCCCACATCCCTTGCATTAGAAGTTCTTTGACCTCTTTTTAGCTGCCACACCTCTAGCATTAGAAGTTCTTTGACTTCTTTTTAGCTCCCACACCCCTTGCATTAGAAGTTCTTTGACCTTTTTTTTTAGCTCCCCCCACCCCTTGCATTAGAAGTTCTTTGACCTCTTTTTAGCTCCCACACCCCTTGCATTAGAAGTTCTTTGACCTCTTTTTAGCTCCCACACCCCTTGCATTAGAAGTTCTTTGACCTCTTTTTAGCTCCCACACCCCTTGCATTAGAAGTTCTTTGACCTCTTTTTAGCTCCCACACCCCTTGCATTAGAAGTTCTTTGACCTCTTTTTAGCTCCCACACCCCTTGCATTAGAAATTCTTTGACCTCTTTTTAGCTGCCACACCTCTAGCATTAGAAGTTCTTTGACTTCTTTTTAGCTCCTACACTCCTTGCATTAGAAGATATTTGACTTCTTTTTAGCTCCCACACCCCTTGCATTAGAAGTTCTTTGACTTTTTTTTAGCTCCCACACCCCTTGCATTAGAAGTTCTTTGACCTCTTTTTAGCTCCCCCACCCCTTGCATTAGAAGTTCTTTGATCTCTTTTTAGCTCCCACACTCCTTGCATTAGAAGTTCTTTGACATCTTTTTTAGCTCCCATACCCCTTGCATTAGAAGTTCTTTGACCTCTTTTTAGCTGCCACACCTCTAGCATTAGAAGTTCTTTGACTTCTTTTTAGCTCCTACACTCCTTGCATTAGAAGATATTTGACCTCTTTTTAGCTCCCACACCCCTTGCATTAGAAGTTCTTTGACTTTTTTTTAGCTCCCACACCCCTTGCATTGGAAGTTCTTTGACCTCTTTTTAGCTCCCCCACCCCTTGCATTAGAAGTTCTTTGATCTCTTTTTAGCTCCCACACTCCTTGCATTAGAAGTTCTTTGACCTCTTTTTTAGCTCCCACACCCCTTGCATTAGAAGTTCTTTGACCTCTTTTTAGCTCCCCCACCCCTTGCATTAGAAGTTCTTTGACCTCTTTTTAGCTCCCCCACCCCTTGCATTAGAAGTTCTTTGACCTCTTTTTAGCGGCCCCACCCCTTGCATTAGAAGTTCTTTGACCTCTTTTTGGCTCCCCCACCCCTTGCATTAGAAGTTCTTTGACCTCTTTTTAGCTCCCCCACCCCTTGCATTAGAAGTTCTTTGACCTCTTTTTAGCTCCCACTCCTTTCATTAGAAGTTCTTTGACCTCTATTTAGCTCCCACACCCCTTGCATTAGAAGTTCTTTGACCTCTTTTCAGCTCCCACACCCCTTGCATTAGAAGTTCCTTGACCTCTTTTTAGCTCCCACACCCCTTGCATTAGAAGTTCTTTGACCTCTTTTTAGCTCCCCCACCCCTTGCATTAGAAGTTCAATGACTTCTTTTTAGCTCCCACACTCCTTGCATTAGAAGTTCTTTGACCTCTTTTTAGCTCCCACACCCCTTACATTAAAAGTTCTTTGACCTCTTTTTTAGCTCCCGCACCCCTTGCATTAGAAGTTCTTTGACCTCTTTTAGCTCCCCCACCCCTTGCATTAGAAGTTCTTTGAACTCTTTTTATCTCCCCCACCCCTTGCATTAGAAGTTCTTTGACCTCTTTTTAGCTCCCACACCCCTTGCATTAGAAGTTCTTTGACATCTTTTTAGCTCCCACACCCCTTGCATTAGAAGTTCTTTGACCTCTTTTTAGCTCCCACACCCTTGCATTAGAAGTTCTTTGACCTCTTTTTAGCTTCCACACCCCTTGCATTAGAAGTTCATTGACCTCTTTTTAGCTCCCACACCCCTTGCATTATAAGATCTTCGACCTCTCTTCAGCTCCCACACCCCTTGCATTATAAGATCTTCGACCTCTTTTTAGCTCCCACACCCCTTGCATTAGAAGTTCATTAACCTCTTTTTAGCTCCCACATCTCTAGCATTAGAAGTTCTTTGACCTCTCTTTAGCTCCCACGCCCCTTGCATTAGAAGATCTTTGACCTCTTCCACACCCCTTGCATTAGAAGTTCTTTGACCTCTTCCACACCCCTTGCATTAGAAGTTCTTTGACCTCTTTTTAGCTCCCACACCCCTTGCATTAGAAGTTCATTAACCTCTTTTTAGCTCCCACACCTCTAGCATTAGAGGTTCTTTGACCTCTCTTTAGCTCCCACGCCCTTTGCATTAGAAGATCTTTGACCTCTTCCACACCCCTTGCATTAGAAGTTCTTTGACCTCTTCCACACCCCTTGCATTAGAAGTTCTTTGACCTCTTTTTAGCTCCCACACCTCTAGCATTAGAAGTTCTTTGACCTCTTTATATATCCCACACCTTTAGCATTAGAAGTTTTTTGACCTCTTTTTAGTTCCCACACCT
>NC_090738.1:30088711-30103711 GCF_036898095.1 Palaemon carinicauda | reverse complement strand
TCCCATTAAAAAACCTCTTATTTACGACACGTGACGATCACCCTACGTTAAAAAGCAACCCGCATTGCTCTAATGATTAATAGGTTAGGTGATGTAGCACCGCAATAAATGATCTCGTTAACACCGTTTTTACGACGCGTTGCATGAATAGGGGAAGCAACATATGCCGAATATGTCTACGTGTTAGCCTGCCAGTGCGGGTGTTAGGCTATGTCTGCGCAAAAAAAAAAAAAAAAAAAATGTTTCTGTCTCTTGATGCATTATTCAAAATACAAAATTTGGTTCGTGTGTGCCTCATGTGTTGTTTGGTTGTTCGTTCTTTTTTATTGTGTTTTGACCAGATGAGTTATGACGTCAATAAGTAATTTTGTTTTTCATAGGTAGTAGGCTAGCCAGGGCATCAGCTACCCGTTGAGATATTACCGCTAGAATTATGGGGTCTTTAGACTGGCTAGACAGGACTACACACACACTGAATATTCTGGGCGTATTCTTTACACATTCTCCTCTGTCCTCGTACACCTGTATACACAGATTACCAAACAATGCTTCAGTCACTGTAATTGTTTAGTGGCCACTTTCCTCTTGGCAAGGGTGGAAGACTCTTTATGCATGGTAAGCAGTTCTTTTAGGAGGACACTCCAAAATAAAACCTGTGTTCTCTCGTCTTGGGTAGTGCCATAGCCTCTGTACCATGGTTTTCCATGGTACAGAGGCTATTTCTTATTTCTCTTCCTCTTCTTTTGTTGAAGTTTTTATAATTATATATGAGATATTTAAATATTCTTCTTAAGATATTTTTTTCCCATTTTTCTTTCCTCACTGGGCTATTTTCCCTGTGGGAGCCCCTGGGCTTATTATTAACAAGTAATAATAATCATAATAATAATATACTTTTGTACGTAAAGATTAAAGCTCTTTCGGTATTAATAATGAATAAAAACCCACTACAAATATAAGTACCCGAAATCGATAACCAGTAAATAACCGCGTTAGTATTCGCAAAGCAATCGGATGCAGTTGAACATTGCCAATATTACCCAGAGAAAACACCTGGGAGTTTTCTAATGAGCCAGCCAGGTGTAGGAACTCGCGGATATTTGACATTTCCCATCACTCATTACCCTAACGTATGCTATTACTGTATTACTGAATTAGGGCATTGATGGCAAATGTATAGCCTCGTTTGTGTGTGTGCCTCCCTGGTATAATTCATTTAGAGTTATGATCTATTTCTTATCAGGACAAAGTCAATTTAACATTCAGGTGGTGCCAAACTTGATATACGGGGTACATAATCTGCCTTCTATGGATCAGTGTTTGGTATCATGTATGGAAATAGACTGAGAGCTGGTTTTATATATTACTACTACTACCACTACTACTACTACTACTACTACTACTACTACTACTACAATAATCAAAGTAGAAGTACATTATGAAAGAAATATTGTTGTAACAGTATTTAAAGTAATTTGAAATATCTCAGTAGAGAGAAAATTGCGTATATAACCCCCCCCCAAAAAAAAAAAAAGTATTGTTGTAACTGTACCTAAGTAATTTGGAATATGTAAGAAGAGAGAAAATTGTGTATATAAAAATCTCCTCCCCAAAAATCAATATTATCTATATTCTTCTGAGTTTTCTTAGTCCACCATCTAAATATTGGCATGAGAATGGGACATTATTTTCTATTTCCTTTAAACTGTGATTTTACTTTCGTCGGACACATTTAGATTCTCGCCTGAAAAGTCATGAGAATCGTTAAGTAAAACTTTACCTTATTAAAGATAGTTTATATATATTGTGATTCACTATCTATATTCTTCTTCTTCTTCTTCTTCTTCTTCTACTGCATTTTCCTATCTATCTTCTTCTTCATACCTTTTTTCTTCTACTACTGCATTTTCCTATCTATCTTCTTCTTCTTCATACCTTTCTTCTTCTTCTACTGCATTTTCTTATCTATCTTCTTCTTCTTCATACCTTTCTTCTTCTACTTCTGCATTTTCGTATCTTTCTTCTTCCTACCTTTCTTCTTCTACTTCTGCATCTCCATATCTTTCTTCATCTTCTTCCTACATTTCTTCTTCTTCTTCTTCTGCATTTTGCATTTTCCTACCTTTCTTCTACTACTACTGCATTTTCCTATCTTTCATCTCCTTCTCCTCCTCCCCAACCTAGCTCCGCCTCAGCACTTTGTACAGGATGCCTTAGCGGTGATACGAGGCGATAGACGTAAGTGAAGGAGTGATACCAGCTGTCGTAAATCCCCAACTGCGAACGCAGGTAAGGATTCGCAGATGGTGGCCGGGCAAAGGAGGCACCGACTCTTACCGGGCGTGTGGTGAATGTCACGATCAATCGCCTTCTCGCCTGTTGATGTAAACCATCACTTTAGATAGGACGCACACGCTTCTCTTGAAAGGTCCACAATATGGCCCGGATGTGAGGCGGATCCTTAAAGTTTTTTTGGGGGGTTCGAGTTTATTTATTGGTTGTGAAATTGTGCTAAGGGCCGTTTCGTTTTGTAAGGTTTTATAGCATTGGGGGTAAGGTGTAGAGAAATAATATTGACAACGATGATTATGATAACGGTGGTAATAATATTGAAAACAACAACAACAACAACAACCACAGCAACAAAAATGATAATATTGAAAACAACAGCAACAAAAACGGCGATAATAATAATAATAATAATAATAATAATAATAATAATAATAATAATGGAAAAATAAACCAACAGCAATGTCTTTATATATATATATACACACACACACACATATATATATATATATATATATATATATATATATATATATATATATATATATATATATATATATATTGTGTGTGTGTGTGTGTGTGTGCGTGTGTGTATTAAAGAAACGGGTTAAGGAATATTTTTCTTGTAAACTTAACACAATTAGTAACAGCATGCATTGTAGTAGCAGAGTAATAGCCGCTGCTTACAAACCAAAATAGCTGTAAATCCTTGATAAAGTATCTTGGTCCTTATCCATTTCAGTCAAAATCTGTTTGTCTTATTAGTTGTTAAGAATACTCCTTGTTACTAAATACCCAAAGTAAAACTAACATTAAAACAATCAGATCAAGCGAAATAATTTTCTAATTAACGATGAAAATGTTAGTAACTAAACGAATGAATACACAGTTTAACTCATTATTTCATTAGCTTATTTCTGACCTCTTAGCATTAAGCAACAGGTTTCTGAGGTTTATTAATGTTCGATTCTTTCAAGGGGGGGGGGGGGGATTAAAATTACACGCTACCCATCTCTTCTATCCTAGTTTGCTATGCTCAAAAATGTATAATCTTGGTCAGAGGGAAAAATTTATAAATTGCCTCAAAGGAAAAAGTGTATAAACTTGGCCAGAGGGAAAAATGTATAAGCTTGGGCAGAGGGAAAAAAGTATAAACTTGGTCAGAGGGGAAAAATGTATAAGCTTGGTTAGAGGAGAAAAATGTATAAGCTTGGTCAGAGGGGAAAATGTATAAGCTTGGTCAGAGGGGAAAAAATGTATAAGCTTGGTCAGAGGGGAAAAATGTATAAGCTTGGTCAGAGTAGAAAAATGTACATGCTTGGTCAGAGGGGAAAAATGTATATGCTTGGTCAGAGGAGAAAAATGTATAAGCTTGGTCAGAGGAGAAAAATGTACATGCTTGGTCAGAGGGGAAAAATGTATAAGCTTGGTTAGAGGAGAAAAATGCATATGCTTGGTCAGAGGGGAAAAAGTATAAACTTGGTCAGAAGGAAAAAAGTATAAACTTGGTCAGAGGGGAAAAATGTATATGCTTGGTCAGAGGGGAAAAATGTATAAGCTTGGTCAGAGGGGAAAAATGTATAAGCTTGGTTAGAGGAGAAAAATGTATAATAATAATAATAATAATAATAATAATAATAATAATCTTTATTTCAGCAGAAGCCATATACAGAGTTACAGTAAGGGTACAGTGATCTTACACTTTTGACAACGGTACAGAAAAAAAAAAGATGAGAAATGCAATAAATCAGTGATATATTATAAACATCAATTAGCAGGTTGACCACAGAGATCTAAGGTTTGGGTAACAAAGTCACATAAGAATTAATGCTTAGCAATGATGATACCATACATATTAGCAAACAAAAAGAGAGGGAGAGATGAAAAAAAAAAAAAAGGAAAACAAAATGGAGATGACAATGATAATATGTTGGAACAGAAATTGCTTGAAAATGAAAGAACACTGGGGATGAAAAAAAAAAAAAAAAAAAAAAAAAAAAAAAAAAAAAAAAAATCTAGTCACTGAGCAGGGGTGTGAAGGAAATACAGGACATCCAGACAACAAAGATGTAACATAATAAAACACGTTATCATAACAATACTGGGAATCATACCAAAGTTATTTAGTGATGAGGATTTGGCATAGCCACACTATCAAATATTGTGTGTGTGAGTGAGGTGGACGTGTTCAGAGGCGCTCCGGACACTTACTGGAATAACTATGGTCATTTACGTGCTTTCCCGTTAAAAATGTTTGTGTATGTGCATGAAGTGCTGCTCTGCCTAGTGAAGTGTACCTTATCACTTGCAATCCTGTGCTTCTTGCTATAATTGAAAATTTCCCTCTAATCCAATCAGTGCCCGAAATTTCTTCCCCCCTCAGTGCCATTGGCTGCTTTCGGTTCAAAGAGTGAAAATAAAAAAAAATAAAAAGAGGAGTAACGGTTTGCTCTTCGCTCAGCCTAACCACAAGGTTGACATAGAAAAAATGACCCCGAGTGTCGAGAGTGCCTCTCGTCCCCTCACCCCTCACATACAGAACAATTGTGTTTATTTTATCAATTCTCGTTCTAACAACAGCGATCCGGAGTCCATCATAGATGTCGTGAGAAATCTTTTCACGGAAGAAGATATCACAATTGCATATGTCTCGTGCAAAGACTATATGCCCGACGGCATTCGGAATGATCGAAATGCAAAGAGCCTGACTTCTCAGAAGAAAATCACTCTCATGTCAACTTGGCTCAAAACCACAACAAATGTTACCATTTGCGCGGATAACCCATACACCCTACCTCCGGCCCAGCCCGCTGACCTCAATATAGTGACTGTACATAACACTGCAGTAAAAGCCTTGGAATTGTCAATTTCGCTGTCAAATACCTCTGAAGATCTCCGTGCAATCCCTGATGCAATCGCTGCAATGAGGCAGCAAATCAGTGATGCTGTAGGGCAGCAAATCAGTGACGCAATCGCTGCAATGAGGCAACAAATCAGAGATGCATTGGGTCACCAAATCAATGATGCCATCACTGCAATGAAGCAGCAAATCAGTGATGCAATGACCCTGCAAATAAATGATGCATTCGCTTCAATGGGGCTAAAAATCAATGAAATAACAAATCAAATTGGAGAGTTGAATGGAAAATGTAATAAGTTGAATGACCCCACGGACCAACCCCACCTGCCACTTGAACAACCCTCATCTGAGCCCACGCCCACCTCGGAACCACAAAACACCCGCTCTAGCCTGCCTGCTACGGGGCCAAGGATCGTTACGAAGCAAACGCCAGTTTTGGATTCCACCACCTCCCCCTCCCTATCGCTAGACAGAAGAGATTCAAGAGAAGTACCATCCCCTCCTACCTCTCCCCCCTCCCCCCCTGCAACTGACTCATATGCCAGGGCGCTAATGTCAAAGGCCCAAGACGACAACGAGGGATGGCAGACCTCCCAGCGAAAGACAAAGTTCCGACCTGACCGTAACCGCAAACAGGTCAACCAGCATTCATCCGGGTATATCCCCCTCCACCTCCGCCCAAAGAGATGCCACGTCGTTGTCCACAACCTGCATTCCTCAGTGACTGAAGATGCCATTAGGCTCCAGGTTAGGGATATAACAGGATCAGACCCCCTCATTCTTCATAGCCTCAAGTGTAAGACAGTAGGTCAAGTTGCATACAGGGTTTCCTGTTTATTCCATCATCGAGAGCTCTTGGTAGGCGAAAGCTTTGGCCCAGGAGCATATGTGTCCTTTTATGATCATAAAAGAGATCGCCCTCCCCCAGCGACCCTAGTCCCCCGAAGTCACCTACGACAATCAGCCTCCACCGTCAACGCCCCAGCACCAACCACTCCCACGCCCCCTGAGATTTCTGCTCTTATCTCCAAAGGTCGACGAAATTCATGGAGTCATTAAGTGTTTTATCTTGGAACATATACGGGATCAAGCGGAATTTACCTGTCCTTAATGAGTTCTGCAATGATTTCCGTGGCATTATTGCACTGCAAGAAACCTTACTCCTCCCCCATGACCTGGCTATCAGTGATTCGGTTCATGTTGATTATAACAGTTTCTCTATCTCGTCGATGGTTACTCACGACTACATCATTCAAGGTCGTCCGAAAGGAGGTCTCTCATTTCTATGGCATAGATCACTGGACAAGTGCGTGAAACCAGTGACGTATCAAACTGACAGACTTCTCGGCCTGCAAGTAACGATCGAAGGTCAAACCATATTAGTGATTAATGCATACTTCCCCTGGGAGTGCCAGTCAAACTTTGATCAGTATTGTATATTACTAGGAGAAGTCCAAGGTATTATTAATGATACCACCGCTGACCATGTGTGCATAATAGGAGACTTTAATGCGCACCCATCCAGACTTTTCTATAATGAATTACAGCGTCTCTGTTCTCAACAATCTCTTCAAATTAGCGATGTTGCCCTACTGCCTCCTTCGTCTTTTATGTACATGCAAAACAGAAATAATATGCCCATCACATCCTGGCTTGATCATTGTATTACCACTGACTGCCTGCATAGCTCTATCACTGAATGTATTATACGATACGACCTTTCGTCTGCATTCGATCACATACCCATACAGATCACATTTCACACACCCTCCCTCCCGGCGGTACCCATCCAAAGGGAGAGGCTACCTTCCATCACATGGGATTTCTCCAACCTCCAAAAATCCACTGCATTCAAACGCTTATCTGAAAGTAATCTCCGCTCGATAATCCAACCTGCTGAAGCCCTGCTCTGCAATAATCCTAATTGCCGCAACGAACAGCATAAAACAAAACTGAAGGAATTCTACGTAAATATCATAAATGCCCTACGGAGCTCGGGAAGAGACACGTTTAGACTCTCTAGAGGTAACCATCGAAACATACCTGGTTGGAATGACTTAGTTAAAGACCTCTATACACACTCTCGAGAAATGTTCCTTCTTTGGAGGAACGATGGTAGCCAGAGAGAAGGTCCCCTCGCTCTCCAGATGAGACAAGCGAGAGCACAGTTCAAACTTGCTCTCCGTCAATGTCGCAGCAACGAAAATCAGCTACGAGCCGATGCACTGTCCAGAAAATTGACCAACCATGACTTCCCCCATCTTTGGAAAGATATTAATTCACTAAACCCAAAGTCAAACAAATTATCCCAAAGAGTAGGGGATGCAATTGGCGAAGAATCCATCGCAAGAATGTGGGGGGATCACTTCAGTACCATCCTAAATTGTATAAATGACCAAGATACCCGAAATGAAGTGGATACTCTCATCAATGTCAATATGGATTTTCAATATAGTGACCGTATCTCCCCGAGTGACGTGTGCGAGGCTATCAAGAAATTACCTAGTAACAAGGCTCCCGGCTGCGATGGCCTTCCTGCCGAGGCTTTCAAATTCTGCCACCCTATAATTTATATCCTATTTTCTGCACTATTTAATGCCTGTATATTACACCAATATCTCCCCGAAACCCTGCTACTTGTCCACTTAATACCTCTCATAAAAAACAAACTGAAGGATGCCAGTGACCCAGGAAACTACCGCCCCATCGCCATTACAACAATTTCATCGAAAATATTTGAATCACTTCTGTTCCGTCGCCTTGCACCATTTCTCCACACCGCAGACAATCAATTTGGTTTTAAGACTAACCACTCGACTGACACCTGTATATATATTTTAAAGGAGTTATTGAATTTCTATATATCCTCGGCCTCCCCTGTCTACTTATGTTTTGTAGACGTGCGGAAGGCATTTGACAGAGTAAACTATCTGAAGCTCTTTTTGAAACTACGCAAAAGGGGAACTCCTCTATATCTCATCGGTATATTATACTGTTGGTTCACAACACAACAGTTCTGTGTCAAATGGGGCAATGTCCTGTCCAGCAATTCGGCTCATCTAACGGTCTCAGGCAAGGAGGCATCCTCTCACCATACTTATTTAATGTTTACACAGACGACTTAAATATCAGACTGAATTCACTTCCCATTGGTTGTACAGTTAATGGCTTTACCATAAATAACCTTTGCTACGCTGACGATATGGTCCTCATCTCCCCCTCTGCTCAAGGCTTACAATGTCTCATCAATACTTGCAACGCATACGCTATTGAACATGACATAATCTATAACGAATCGAAGACACAGTGCATGTCTGTCCTTCCTAGATCGCTCCGTTTCGTAGAAGATCCACATATTTACCTTCAAAACCATCAGCTAGAATTTGTCAATGATTTTCCTTACCTAGGTCACATCATTACGAAAGATTTAAAGGACACATCTGACATTGAAAACAGGCGACGAAGACTGTGTTGTCTAGGGAACATGGTAACGAGAAGATTTGCCTTCTGCCGCCAAGATATCAAAAAACTCCTATTTCAAACCTACTGCTATAACGTATACGGCTGCTCGCTATGGGCAAACTATACGCGAGAATCGATGAGACGTATCACAGTCATACACAATGATATCCTAAGGCGCCTGACCAATACCCCGAGGCACCATTCAGCTTCAGCGATGTTTGTTGAAAATAGTCTGGATAACCTGAAAACCATCATTCGTCGCTCTATAGTAAGTCTCACCTCCCGCCTACGATCTAGTGAAAATCCCCTAATTCAAAATGTGCTTGTAAGTGCAGCGAGAATAAAATCCAAAATGTGGAAAACCTGGAATACGGAAGCGTCAGTACAATGAATTGTATTCACTAATATTTGATAGTGTGGCTATGCCAAATCCTCATCACTAATAACTTTGGTATGATTCCCAGTATTGTTATGATAACGTGTTTTATTGTTACATCTTTGTTGTCTGGATGTCCTGTATTTCCTTCACACCCCTGCTCAGTGACTAGATTTTTTTTTTTCCTCCCCAGTGTTCCTTCATTTTCAAGCAATTTCTGTTCCAACATATCATTGTCATCTCCATTTTGTTTTCTCTTTTTTTTTCTCTCTCTCCCGCTTTTTTGTTTGCTAATATGTATGGTATCATCATTGCTAAGCATTAATTCTAATGTGACTTTGTTACCCAAACCTTAGATCTCTGTGGTCAACCTGCTAATTGATGTTTATAATATATCACTGACTTATTGCATTTCTCATCTTTTTTTTTTTTTTTTTTTTTTTTTTTTTTTGTACCGATGTCAAAAGTGTAAGATCACTGTACCCTTATTGTAACTCTGTATATGGCTTCTGCTGAAATAAAGATTATTATTATTATTATTATAATTCATTGTACTGACGCTTCCGTATTCCAGGTTTCCCACATTTTGGATTTTATTCTCGCTGCACTTGCAAGCCCATTTTGAATTAGGGGATTTTCACTAGATCGTAGGCGGGAGGTGAGACTTACTATAGAGCGACGAATGATGGTTTTCAGGTTATCCAGTCCATTTTCAACAAACATCGCTGAAGCTGAATGGTGCCTCGGGGTATTGGTGAGGCGCCTTAGGATATCATTGTGTATGACTGTGATACGTCTCATCGATTCTCGCGTATAGTTTGCCCATAGCGAGCAGCCGTATACGTTATAGCAGTAGGTTTGAAATAGGAGTTTTTTGATATCTTGGCGGCAGAAGGCAAATCTTCTCGTTACCATGTTCCCTAGACAACACAATTTTCGACGCCTGTTTTCAATGTCAGGTGTGTCCTTTAAATCTTTCGTAATGATGTGACCTAGGTAAGGAAAATCATTGACAAATTCTAGCTGATGGTTTTGAAGGTAAATATGTGGATCTTCTACGAAACGGAGCGATCTAGGAAGGACAGACATGCACTGTGTCTTCGATTCGTTATAGATTATGTCATGTTCAATAGCGTATGCGTTGCAAGTATTGATGAGACGTTGTAAGCCTTGAGCAGAGGGGGAGATGAGGACCATATCGTCAGCGTAGCAAAGGTTATTTATGGTAAAGCCATTAACCGTACACCCAATGGGAAGTGAATTCAGTCTGATATTTAAGTCGTCTGTGTAAACATTAAATAAGTATGGTGAGAGGATGCCTCCTTGCCTGAGACCGTTAGATGAGCCGAATTGCTGGGACAGGACATTGCCCCATTTGACACAGAACTGTTGTGTTGTGAACCAACAGTATAATATACCGATGAGATATAGAGGAGTTCCCCTTTTGCGTAGTTTCAAAAAGAGCTTCAGATAGTTTACTCTGTCAAATGCCTTCCGCACGTCTACAAAACATAAGTAGACAGGGGAGGCCGAGGATATATAGAAATTCAATAACTCCTTTAAAATATATATACAGGTGTCAGTCGAGTGGTTAGTCTTAAAACCAAATTGATTGTCTGCGGTGTGGAGAAATGGTGCAAGGCGACGGAACAGAAGAGATTCAAATATTTTCGATGAAATTGTTGTAATGGCGATGGGGCGGTAGTTTCCTGGGTCACTGGCATCCTTCAGTTTGTTTTTTATGAGAGGTATTAAGTGGACAAGTAGCAGGGTTTCGGGGAGATATTGGTGTAATATACAGGCATTAAATAGTGCAGAAAATAGGATATAAATTATAGGGTGGCAGAATTTGAAAGCCTCGGCAGGAAGGCCATCGCAGCCGGGAGCCTTGTTACTAGGTAATTTCTTGATAGCCTCGCACACGTCACTCGGGGAGATACGGTCACTATATTGAAAATCCATATTGACATTGATGAGGGTATCCACTTCATTTCGGGTATCTTGGTCATTTATACAATTTAGGATGGTACTGAAGTGATCCCCCCACATTCTTGCGATGGATTCTTCGCCAATTGCATCCCCTACTCTTTGGGATAATTTGTTTGACTTTGGGTTTAGTGAATTAATATCTTTCCAAAGATGAGGGAAGTCATGGTTGGTCAATTTTCTGGACAGTGCATCGGCTCGTAGCTGATTTTCGTTGCTGCGACATTGACGGAGAGCAAGTTTGAACTGTGCTCTCGCTTGTCTCATCTGAAGAGCGAGGGGACCTTCTCTCTGGCTACCATCGTTCCTCCAAAGAAGGAACATTTCTCGAGAGTGTGCATAGAGGTCTTTAACTAAGTCATTCCAACCAGGTATGTTTCGATGGTTACCTCTAGAGAGTCTAAACGTGTCTCTTCCCGAGCTCCGTAGGGCATTTATGATATTTACGTAGAATTCCTTCAGTTTTGTTTTATGCTGTTCGTTGCGGCAATTAGGATTATTGCAGAGCAGGGCTTCAGCAGGTTGGATTATCGAGCGGAGATTACTTTCAGATAAGCGTTTGAATGCAGTGGATTTTTGGAGGTTGGAGAAATCCCATGAGATGGAAGGTAGCCTCTCCCTTTGGATGGGTACCGCCGGGAGGGAGGGTGTGTGAAATGTGATCTGTATGGGTATGTGATCGAATGCAGACGAAAGGTCGTATCGTATAATACATTCAGTGATAGAGCTATGCAGGCGGTCAGTGGTAATACAATGATCAAGCCAGGATGTGATGGGCATATTATTTCTGTTTTGCATGTACGTGAAGGACGAAGGAGGCAGGATGGTAACATCGCTAATTTGAAGAGATTGTTGAGAACAGAGACGCTGTAATTCATTATAGAAAAGTCTGGATGGGTGCGCATTAAAGTCTCCTATTATGCACACATGGTCAGCGGTGGTATCATTAATAATACCTTGGACTTCTCCTAGTAATATACAATACTGATCAAAGTTTGACTGGCACTCCCAGGGGAAGTATGCATTAATCACTAATATGGTTTTACCTTCGATCGTTACTTGCAGGCCGAGAAGTCTGTCAGTTTGATACGTCACTGGTTTCACGCACTTGTCCAGTGATCTATGCCATAGAAATGAGAGACCTCCTTTCGGACGACCTTGAATGATGTAGTCGTGAGTAGCCATCGACGAGATAGAGAAACTGTTATAATCAACATGAACCGAATCACTGATAGCCAGGTCATGGGGGAGGAGTAAGGTTTCTTGCAGTGCAATAATGCCACGGAAATCATTGCAGAACTCATTGAGGACAGGTAAATTCCGCTTGATCCCGTATATGTTCCAAGATAAAATACTTATGACTCCATGAATTTCGTCGACCTTTGGAGATAAGAGCAGAAATCTCAGGGGGCGTGGGAGTGGTTGGTGCTGGGGCGTTGACGGTGGAGGCTGATTGTCGTAGGTGACTTCGGGGGACTAGGGTCGCTGGGGGAGGGCGATCTCTTTTATGATCATAAAAGGACACATATGCTCCTGGGCCAAAGCTTTCGCCTACCAAGAGCTCTCGATGATGGAATAAACAGGAAACCCTGTATGCAACTTGACCTACTGTCTTACACTTGAGGCTATGAAGAATGAGGGGGTCTGATCCTGTTATATCCCTAACCTGGAGCCTAATGGCATCTTCAGTCACTGAGGAATGTAGGTTGTGGACAACGACGTGGCATCTCTTTGGGCGGAGGTGGAGGGGGATATACCCGGATGAATGCTGGTTGACCTGTTTGCGGTTACGGTCAGGTCGGAACTTTGTCTTTCGCTGGGAGGTCTGCCATCCCTCGTTGTCGTCTTGGGCCTTTGACATTAGCGCCCTGGCATATGAGTCAGTTGCAGGGGGGGAGGGGGGAGAGGTAGGAGGGGATGGTACTTCTCTTGAATCTTTTCTGTCTAGCGATAGGGAGGGGGAGGTGGTGGAATCCAAAACTGGCGTTTGCTTCGTAACGATCCTTGGCCCTGTAACAGGCAGGCTAGAGCGGGTGTTTTGTGGTTCCGAGGTGGGCGTGGGCTCAGATGAGGGTTGTTCAAGTGGCAGGTGGGGTTGGTCCGTGGGGTCATTCAACTTATTACATTTTCCATTCAACTCTCCAATTTGATTTGTTATTTCATTGATTTTTAGCCCCATTGAAGCAAATGCATCATTGATTTGCAGGGCCATTGCATCACTGATTTGCTGCTTCATTGCAGCGATGGCATCATTGATTTGGTGACCCAATGCATCACTGATTTGTTGCCTCATTGCAGCGATTGCGTCACTGATTTGCTGCCCTACAGCATCACTGATTTGCTGCCTCATTGCAGCGATTGCATCAGGGATTGCACGGAGATCTTCAGAGGTATTTGACAACGAAATTGACAATTCCAAGGCTTTTACTGCAGTGTTATGTACAGTCACTATATTGAGGTCAGCTGGCTGGGCCGGAGGTAGGGTGTATGGGTTATCCGCGCAAATGGTAACATTTGTTGTGGTTTTGAGCCAAGTTGACATGAGAGTGATTTTCTTCTGAGAAGTCAGGCTCTTTGCATTTCGATCATTCCGAATGCCGTCGGGCATATAGTCTTTGCACGAGACATATGCCATTGTGATATCTTCTTCCGTGAAAAGATTTCTCACGACATCTATGATGGACTCCGGATCGCTGTTGTTAGAACGAGAATTGATAAAATAAACACAATTGTTCTGTATGTGAGGGGTGGGGGGACGAGAGGCACTCTCGACACTCGGGAGGAGAAAAATGTATAAGCTTGGTTAGAGGGGAAAAAGTATAAACTTGGTCAGAGGGGAAAATGTATGAACTTGGCCAGAGGGGAAAAATCTATAAACTTGGTCAGAGGGGAAAATGTATAAACTTGGTCAGAGGGGAAAATGTATAAACTTGGTCAGAGGGGAAAAATGTATAAGCTTGGTCAGAGGGGAAAATGTATAAACTTGGTCAGAGGGGAAAATGTACGAACTTGGCCAGAGGGGAAAAATCTATAAACTTGGTCAGAGGGGAAAATGTATAAACTTGGTCAGAGGGGAAAATGTATAAACTTGGTCAGAGGGGAAAAATGTATAAGCTTGGTCAGAGGGGAAAATTTATAAACTTGATCAGAGGGGAAAATGTACGAACTTGGCCAGAGGGGAAAAATCTATAAACTTGGTCAGAGGGGAAAATGTATGAACTTGGTCAGAGGGGAAAATGTATAAACTTGGTCAGAGGGGAAAAATTTATAAACTTGATCTGAGGGGAAAAAATTATAAACTTGATCAGAGGGGAAAATGTATAAACTTGGTCAGAGGGGAAAATGTATAAACTTGGTCAGAGGGGAAAAATGTATAAACTTGGTCAGAGGGGAAAAATGTATAAGCTTGGTCAGAGGGGAAAAATGTATATGCTTGGTCAGAGGGGAAAAGTATAAACTTGGTCAGAGGGGAAAATGTATAAACATGATCAGAGGGGAAAATGTATAAACTTGATCAGAGGGGAAAAATTATAAACTTGGTCAGAGGGGAAAATTATAAACTTGGTCAGAGGAGAAAAATTTATAAACTTGATCAGAGGGGAAAAAATTTATAAACTTGATCAGAGGGGAAAATGTATAAACTTGGTCAGAGGGGAAAATGTATAAACTTGGTCAGAGGGGAAAATATATAAACTTGGTTACAGGGAAAATATATATAAACTTGGTTAGAAGGAAAAAATATTTAAAGCAGGTCAGAGGGAAAAGTGCATAAATTTGGTCACAGGGAAAAATGTATAAACTTGGTCAGAAGGAAAAATGTATAATCTTGGTTAAAGGAAACATTGTATAATTTTGGTCAAAAGAAAAAAAATATATAAAACTTGAAATATATAAGCTTGGTCATAGGGAAAAATATATAAACTTGGTCAGAAGGAAAAATGTATAAACTTGGTCTGAGGTAAAAATGTATATACTTAATCGAAGGGAAAATTGTATAAACTTGGACAGCAGCGTTGCAAATTGATAG
>NC_090738.1:30072579-30075079 GCF_036898095.1 Palaemon carinicauda | reverse complement strand
AGGGCGTTCAGATCTAGTTCTTTGGTCTCTCTCTCTCTCTCTCTCTCTCTCTCTCTCTCTCTCTCTCTCTCTGTTTATAGCTTGGCTTTCAAGAGATAAATGTAAAAGTCAGGCATTGCAATGAGTTATGATTGCTGGGTGACTTATGGAGACAAGGAGCTTTGAGAGAGAGAGAGAGAGAGAGAGAGAGAGAGAGAGAGAGAGAGAGAGAGAGAGAGAGAGAGAGAGAGAGAGAGAGTTCCCATTTCCATGTGTATGTCTTAAAGGTATATGTATTAATTCCCAAAGGAAAGTATAAGGTCAATCTATGTATCCTGATATAATAGTAGTTTAAAAGGTGAAGGAAAGTTATTATTATTATTATTATTATTATTATTATTATTATTATTAATTATCGCGAAGAAGAGGAAGACCTGGACTGGGTAAAGCCACAAGACAATAAAACAACCGAAGGCCCCCCCTTCTCTCTCTCTCTCTCTCTCTCTCTCTCTCTCTCTCTCTCTACCCATGTTGCTCTCTCCTTACGGTGGGAAAATAGACCAAAACCATTCCTAGCACCCTCTCTCTCTCTCTCTCGTTTGCCTGTCTCTACCCCTGTCGCTCTCTCCTTACAGTGGGAAAATAGGCCAAAGGTCTCTCTCTCTCTCTTTCTGCCTCTCTCTCTCTCTCTCTCTCTCTCTCTCTCTCTCTCTCTCTCTTGCCTGTCTCTACCCATGTCGCTCTCCTCATTACAGTGGGGAAATAGACCAAAGCCATCTCTTCTCTCTCTCTCTCTCTCTCTCTCTCTCTCTCTCTCTCTCTCTCTCTCTCACATCGTCTTGGACGATGCACAGTGGGAAAATAGTTCCCCCTGAAATGGTTCTAAGCAAACGGGGCATAATTGTAAGATAGAACCTCCTATAACTGTCAGCGAACAGGCAATAAGGTGTTGAAACTGGTGGACAATAGACAGTTTGGGGCTTGTAAGAATAATCTAAATGACCCCGATGTAAATCTAGACCGTAATAAATGAGGGCGGATACAGGAGGGATATTCAGCCTCCTCTTAATTTAATTCCTCTCACAAGGGGGGTGAGGAGGAAGGTAGGGGGGGGGTACATTTAACCCCCCTTTTTAATCTCCCAAGTCACTCTCTTTACACCCCCTAGCAGCATCTCCCTCTTCCTATTTTGTTTTTTATTTTATTTATTTTTTTATTTTTTATTTTGATATTTAGGTTTTTGTGTTCGGTGAAAGAAACTTAGTTCAGGAATAAGTGATTGGTTTGCTCAGGATTTTTTTATTTAAGTTTGTCTATGTAATGTTTGGATTATCCTTCTTCTTATCTCTTTATTGAACGTGTACTACACTATATATGTATTTATATATTTATATATATATGTATGTATGTGTATATATGTATATGTGTATATATGTATATGTATGTGTATTTATGTATATGTATGTATATGTATATATAAATGTATATATATACATATATATATATATAATGTATATGTATATGTATGTATATGTATATATATGTATATGTATATGTATGCATATGTATATGTATATAATATATATATATATATATATATATATATATATATATACATATATATATATTTAAATGTGTTCGTCTGTGACTGAGCAAATTTTCATCAATCAGTGTTACCTTTATTCTTTTACTCTAAAAGCTGATTGGAAACGTCTCTGGCTGGCATTCTGCTGGACTCGAGTTAGAGACCCGCTCAAGCTCGATAGTTTCTTGTAGAGTCTGCGACTTCGCCATCCTTATGAGCAAAACCCGGGGGTGGGTTTTGGGGAGCCTATAAGTATACCACCTGAGTTATCAGCAGCCATTGCCTGGCCCTTCCTGGTTCTATTTTGGGTGGAGAGTGGGCTTGGTCGCTGATCATAAGTATATATGGTCAGTGCCTGGGGCATTGTCCGGGGAGCGTATTGTCACTGTCCCTTGCCTCTGCCATTCATGAGCGGCCTTTAAACATTTTAACTGCTACTTGCATTATTTAACTAGATTTTTTTTGTAGAACTACTATTAGCCTCTCATTTCATATTTTTTCTTACTTTAACAAGAAAATAAATAAATAGATAAGTAAATAAATAAATAAATAAATAAATAAATAACCGAATAGATTTATTAGGTTATTGGTCTTAACGTCCAAATTCCGAAAATGTTTTGTAAATAGTACGTAAATAAACTCGTAATTAATAGATTTAGATTTAGTTATGGTTAGCCTTCAGTTGGGGCAAAGGCAAAATATGCTTAATATTTTATGGTTAAGTAAAAATAAAGTCCGTTCTTAAATAGGTAAGAGGCAAAGTAAGCTTAGCGTATAACTAACTGAAAAGTAAAATAGGCTTAATATTTTACACGATAGAAATGTAAAAAAACATCTTCATATGTATAAAGTTTCAAAGCATGCTGAACTTGCTGTTTGAAAAAAAAATAAAGCTTTAAACTGGTGCAATGTTCAACATTATATAAAGAAAAACAA
>NC_090738.1:30030079-30067579 GCF_036898095.1 Palaemon carinicauda | reverse complement strand
ACTGGCTGCTGGGAAGAGTTGTTTCTTGTATGGCCTCCGGACTGGAACTGGTTTCTTCTCCCCTCACAGCCTTAGGCTCCGCAGTGAAGATTTTTTTGGGCCATCCCCTTTTTTCTCTTGATTGGGTAATCTTGACTTCCAGGGGCGGTCTTCATCTTTTGAGGGCCAATGACATCTTGTGACCCCTCCTTATTTTTCCGCGTGTTGGCCAATCATGACCAGGGGTCTTCTTCTTTGTGGACTTCGATGCCCCGGTCTATGAGAACCTTTATTCTCACATCTGGCGTATCTCTTGTGGTTGACCTGGGAAGAGGGGGAAAGTCAAGTGCCTGACAATTTAAGAGCCTGTATAGGCCTGTGTAATGTAGACAAGACCTCCTTTGTTAGTTGAGGCCTTGTCTTAAGTTACATAGACGAGGAAATCCATGAGAGCAAGCTGTTTACCAAGAAAAACAAACTAAAAGAATTATGACTGTTAAGTTGTCCTATGGAGGGTAGAACTCCCTCGCACAGGACTTCACACTTCCCCCCTTAAAAAAAAGATTTCCTGCTCAATGAAAAGGAAATCGTCTCCCATCTAATCTGTAACTGAACTCACAGCTTGGCTCTCACGAAAAAAGGTGAAATTACAACTAACAAACAAAAAAAACTGGAAGCAAAAAAAAAATAATCAAATGACAGTTATAACTATTCCCAAATTACTTTCATACACCCCAACTCTAATTCATCCTTGAAAGACAGTCTGCTAGAATGTTCTGAGTCCCTGGAATATGCAAAATGTTCAAATTTACTTCTTGTAGCCGTAGACTCCATTTGAGTAGTCTGCGGTTCTTGTTTTTCATTGCATGCAAGAATGTTAAGGGATTGTGATCTGTAAAGATGTTAGTGGGCAATGAATTAGATTGAAGGTAAATAGAGAAATGTTCTACGGCAAGTACTAAAGCCAATAGCTCCTTTTCTACAGTGGCATAGTTCTTTTCATGCCGGTTAAATTTCTTAGAGAAGTATGCCACAGGGTGTTTCATGTTTTGATCATCTTCCTGCAATAAGACTGCACCAGCCCCATGATCACTGGCATCTACTGCTACTTCAAATTCTCTGTCAAAATCTGGTGCTTTCAGCACCGGTGATAGACTTAGCAACCTCTTCAGGGAGTCAAATGCGTCTTGACAATGGTTAGACCAAACATACTTGTTATTCTTCTTGAGAAGATTAGTGAGAGGCAAAGCAATGGTAGAGTAATTCTCACAGAACTTTCTGTAATAGCCGGTCATTCCCAAGAACCGACGCAATGCTCGGCGGCTTTGCGGGACTGGAAATTGTTGAATGCTCTCAACCTTTGCCTGTACTGGGCGAACAGCTCCTCGACCTACTATATGACCCAAGTAGGTGACTGTCGCCTGTCCAAAGTCACACTTGGAGAGGTTGATTGTCAAGTTGGCCTCTGCTAAACTCTGGAAAAGGGCTTTTAGTCTCTTCAGGTGTTCTTTCCAAGAGTCACTGTAGATAACAATGTCATCCATATATGCGACAACACCTTCTATGTCCTGTACCAGACTGTTGATCATCCGCTGGAATGTCGCAGGAGCATTTCTCATCCCAAAGGGCATCACATTATATTCAAATAATCCTTGAGGTGTTACAAAAGCTGAAACCCTTTTGGCTCTCTCAGTGAGCGGAACACACCAATATCCCTTCAACAAATCACACTTGGTGATATATCTAGCATTCCCGATGGTATCCACGCAGTCATCAATACGTGGCAAGGGAAAAGAATCTGGCTTTGTGACGTTGTTCACCTTCCTATAGTCAGTACAGAATCTGACTCCACCATCAGGCTTTTCCACTAACACACACGGTGAACTCCACTGTGAGGAACTCTTCCTAATAATCCCATGCTCGAGCATGTAATCAATTTCTTTCCCAAGCAGTTCTCTCTTCTTTGGTGATACTCTGTACGCGTGTTGACGGACTGGGCGTGCATCTCCCACGTCCACATCATGCTCCATTACATTTGTCCGGCTGGGAACATCAGGAAACAGCACTGCGTACTCTTCCACTAAAGCTTGGACATCCTCTTGCTGCTGGGGAGCTAGGTGAGAGACCTTGGTCTTGAAGTCTCTGAGAACCTCCGAATTCTTAAGTCGGGCTTCGAGTGGCATGCCCTTGAAACTGGTTTTTTCCTCTTCTTCCCCAGAAGTATCCTGTTCTTCCTCCTCTTCTTCACCTTGAGGGTTCTGTTCTTCCTCCTCTTCTGTTTGCTGTACCTGTCTCCTTATTACTGATACATGAACAGGCCCAGTGACTGGTGATGGGTTTTGGGCAGTGGCATTACCACTGGTATTCCGAACAACATATGGTTTCATCATGTTGACGTGACACACCTGGTGTTCCTTTCTTCGGTCCGGTGTCCCTACCACATAATCCAATTCGCTGAGCTTCTTCACGACCTTATATGGCCCCTGGTACTTGGCCGCTAAGGGACTACCAGGCACAGGTAGAAAGATGAGCACATCATCTCCCACTTGGAATTGTCGTGCTTCTGTCCTGTTTGCTTGGTCATACCAGGCTTTCATTTTTTCTTGAGACTTCTTCATTTCTTCATGAGCCAATTGGCAGACCTCGTGCAAGCGTTGTCGGAACTTCACCACATAGTCTAGCACATTAGTACTTTGTTCCTCATGGGTCCATATCTCCCTCAAAAGTTTGAGAGGTCCACGCACTTGATGTCCAAAGACCAGCTGGAAGGGGGAAAACCCCAGAGATTCTTGCCATGAATCTCGGATAGCAAACAACAAGAACGGCACGCCTGTGTCCCAATCTCGTGTTTTCTGGTCTTCACAGTATGCACGTAATGCATTTTTGAGCGTGCCATGAAACCTTTCCAAAGCACCTTGAGACTGTGGGTGATAAGCAGAGGACATTATGTGCTGCACTCCTAACTCCTTAAGGGTGCCTTCAAAGATTTTCGACATGAAGACACTACCTCTGTCAGTTTGAATAACCTTTGGTAACCCGAATGTGGTCACGAACTGTACCAGAGCCCGCGACACATTGGGACTCGTCGCTGTCCGCAACGGGTACGCTTCAGGGAAGCGCGTCGACGCACACATTAGCGTCAACAAATGGGTGTTTCCCTTCTTTGTCTTTGGCAGAGGTCCGACAATGTCCATGATGATCTTGGAGAAGGGTTCTTCCACCACGGGGATGGGTTGCAATGGTGCCTTTCGATGATTTGGATCCTTTTTACCTATCACTTGGCACGAGTGACAACTACGGCAATATTCTGCAACTCCTCTGTTCAAATTTGGCCAATAGAATTCCCGGGAAATTTTTTCGCGCGTTTTGCGTACTCCTAAATGTCCTCCCATTGGTTGTTCATGAGCCAACCTTAAAATCTCCTCTCGATACTGTGGTGGCACTACCACCTGATATAGAATGGTCCATTCAGCATCAGCAGGCACTTTCTTAGGCCGCCATTTGTGCATTAGGACATCATCCTTTAAATAGTAACCAGAGGGTTCAGCCTCGAGTTCGCTCAGGGATCCAGCTTCATCCCTTATCCTTGCAAGTTCTGAGTCTTGTTTCTGAGCCTCAATGAGCGACTCCCTCGAGTATTCTGAACGTAATAAACCAGGCTGCACCACTCCCCTGAGCATTTGGGGAAAAGTACCCACAAGCACTCCGGTAGGAACATTATCTCTGTCCTTTTTCTGTTGAGTGGTACTAGCACGGGTAATAGCACATGCTGGATATTCATTTTGTTCAATCTTCACCTCCCCTTCATTCTTGTCAGCATGAATTTGACATGATGCTGTGCAACATCGTTGTCCAGCTATGTCATTTCCTAACAATAACTGTACCCCTTGCATGGGTTCCTCATCCACCAAAGCAACTGGAAATGTACCGGAAATAAAAGAAGAGCTTAAAGTCACTGCATATAAGGGCAATTCCTCTCTTCCCTTAATGTAGCGAACCATGACACTTTCTCCCAAGGTGGACGATTCATCGAAGGGTAAGACTGCTCTGTGCAAGACAGTCTGCTCAGCTCCAGTATCACGCATAATCCTTATCTGTACAGGCTTGGTACCTTGGTCCTGCAGAGACACAGATCCTACATGAATGAAGGCTTCCTGTCCTTGCCTTATGGCCATGTCTCTCTTCTTCATCATCCCTTGGCATGATGTCTGTCTTCTCATAACCTCATTAACATTAAGTGCTTGGTCGTCCCTCTTGTGATTTTGATTAGAGAACTTCTTTCCCCCTGGTCCATAATTTCCTTTGAGCCAGCAGCAGCTAACGTCATGTCCGAGTTTGTGACAATAGGAACACTGTCTTACTTGGGGAGCCGAAGGGTAGGCTCCATTGTTCTTACTTCCAGTGTTTTTAGCACTGCCATGTGTAGGGTTTCCGCCTACTCCTTTCTCTGATGGAGGATACGATGGTGCCGGCCCCCTGGGGCTCCAATTACCCCGAAATGGCCTGGAAGGCTGGTTTGGCTGAAATGAAGGAGGGCACCATCTTGAGCCAGAAGAGCCCCTGATCTTTTCCCTCAGTGTATACTCATCTGCCAGTATAGAAGCCTCATCAGGGTCAGTGATATGTCGATCTTCGATATATTGCCGAGTGGCTGGTGGCAACATTAGCAGAAACTGTTCTAATCCCATGAGCTCCATTATCCTGTCGAAAGTCTTGTTATTTCCAAGAGAGGCCTCCACCCACCTGTCACGGCTAATCTTCATTTGCCTCCAATATTCTGCATAGTTTTCTGATCCTTTCCTCAAGTTCCTGAACTTCTGGCGATAAGCCTCAGGCACAAGTTCGAAAATTTTCAAGATCCAGGCCTTTACCCGGCGATAATCGTGTGCAACAGGGTCGGATACCGCATTGTACGCATCCACTGCTTTCCCGGTTAACTTTATGGGCAACAGGCGAGCCCAGGCGTCCTCTGGGATCTGGTGACTTTTCAGTACTCTCTCAAACGACAGGAAGAAGCCTTCAGGATTCTTTTCATCATAGGATGGAAGGAGTCCTGCCATATCTTTTTCTGAAAATCCTCCCATGGGTTGTGCCCTTGGGGGTCTTGAATCCTGACCTTGTCTCCTCAACTGAGCTCGCAGTGAGTCAATTTCGAGCTCAGCTGCTCTAAATTTCATTCTCGTACTCAACGACTCTTCTGACCTCTGAACTATTTCATGAGATTCAACTTCAGCTGGACTTGAAGTTCGGTAGGCAGTCTGGCTTGATGACATGGCTGATGGTAACATTGGCACTGCTGCTGCTCCTCCCATAACAGAGTGTTCTCGGGTTATGGAGTGATCTTCGTCCCTATCTTCAATTGCTATCTCCAACTCACGCTCTTCCTGACGCCTATTAAATTCTCTCTCTAAGGCCTCTAGAATCTGTTGTTTTCTATCTGCATTTTGGATATAATCTGCACGTGAGCTCACTTCAATTAGCTCTGCTGGGAAGAGTTGCCTTAACAAAAAGTCATTCGGTTCCTCTAGGAACCTAGAAACTCTATCTGAATTTTCGTCTCCCATAACTGAAACGATAGAACCTTGAACCTTGAACCTTGAATGTACTTACTGCTGCTTGATAAAAAAAAGAGAAAAAGAAGAAAAAAAAAAAAAAATCAAGACTTCTGGTCAGCCAATTTTACACTATGAAATCAACAGAACACAACAAATCAGGTTGCATAACAACCGAGATCAAAGATCACCACACTGATTTCGAAATCAAATTTCCGACAAACCGAAGAAACTCCGAAACAAAAACTGTTTCCGGAGCAATTAGCAAAAGCTAAAACAAACTATATTCCAACATAAAAGAAAATGAACAAAAGTTAAGTAAAAAAAAAATATATCCGGACACAGGCCCCCACTTTAAAGATGTGACGTAATTGTGCAGATTACGCTCTTTAAAGAAAGCATCAATCGGACACTTCACATGACACAGTGACTTCGTGTCAATCCAGAGCGACTAATTGACACTCAAATTTCTTGTATATGACTGAACCTGTTAATATTATTAACGGTTCAAAAACACCCGAGCTCAATCATTTATTTTGGAGCTGCACCTCGTTGGAATAGTTTTAATTCGTGTAGGAACAATTTGGTTTCAACCTTAGTCTAACTCACGGACAAAAGAAACTCTGTTGTAATAATCGAAATACAATAGTTTTTAATTTTTAAGTCAAACAAAAAAAAAGAAATGATCGTAAACCTCTTAAGGAGATAACTTACAATTGTCCAATAAAGCAAAATGTGTTTTCGAGTTTATGGTTAATAAATCGAGAAATGATTACAGTAAAAAAAAAAAACGAAAAGACAAAACTAAGCTTAATTCTCTCTAGCAATCCAAATACATTCAGATGCACAAATAACAATAAAAGAAAGAAGGTATCACTTAATTTCTATTTTCCGAAATCACTCGGTAAAATAAACTGCAGAACATAAATGTCAAATGAATAATTATTGTAAGAAAAGTGCACGGGTGATCCCGTAAACAAATGAAAAATAATGTTGGCAATCTGTCTATGTGCCCCCGACAACAAAAGAAAAAACCCTCACTTCGCACTTCACTTTTTATACAACAAAAAAAAGAAACTGTTATTACTTGACATAAGAAAACTTGTAACATAAGACAAGAAAAACAAAATGATGTTGGTTGCGAAGAGGGTATCACATTATTACGAGAAACTAATCCCCACAATTATCCCTCAGCTTCACTCCCTTGGAATTCCCATCCATGCAACCCTTTTCAACTTTTGGCACTTAATTATTCTCCCTCGCACAGGTGTCAGTACTTATCTTAAAAAAACTTCGGCACATCAAGTGTTCTTTGGGACGTCAACGCAGATGGTTCCTTTTTTTCGTCCTGAGGGTGTTCTTTGACTCAGACGGAGTTCGAGCCTCTTGGAGGTTTCAGGGGGGGGGGGGGGGGGAGAGAGAGAGCCTGTCCTGGGGGATGCAGGCACTGGCTGCTGGGAAGAGTTGTTTCTTGTATGGCCTCCGGACTGGAACTGGTTTCTTCTCCCCTCACAGCCTTAGGCTCCGCAGTGAAGATTTTTTTGGGCCATCCCCTTTTTTCTCTTGATTGGGTAATCTTGACTTCCAGGGGCGGTCTTCATCTTTTGAGGGCCAATGACATCTTGTGACCCCTCCTTATTTTTCCGCGTGTTGGCCAATCATGACCAGGGGTCTTCTTCTTTGTGGACTTCGATGCCCCGGTCTATGAGAACCTTTATTCTCACATCTGGCGTATCTCTTGTGGTTGACCTGGGAAGAGGGGGAAAGTCAAGTGCCTGACAATTTAAGAGCCTGTATAGGCCTGTGTAATGTAGACAAGACCTCCTTTGTTAGTTGAGGCCTTGTCTTAAGTTACATAGACGAGGAAATCCATGAGAGCAAGCTGTTTACCAAGAAAAACAAACTAAAAGAATTATGACTGTTAAGTTGTCCTATGGAGGGTAGAACTCCCTCGCACAGGACTTCACAATATAAAATGTGTGTGCAAAAGAACCACAGGAAAAATTAAATTGTGATAGTGAATCTTGACTAGTTTCGTCTTAACTTCTTCAAGTGTAATTCCATCACACATATTTAGTCATGATGAAGAGTCACGTAAAAATGAATCGAAACATGTCTCGACATCAAATGATGAATGGAGAAGCGTAATTACAGTTTTTTCCTGTTACGGTGAAAACGATCTTGAGTTGAGTTCATCCGGAGAGATGCTGTCTTCGATTTTTGGACGCCTCTAGGCTCTAACATATTGTCTATTCATTATAAACGTAAAGTACCATGTACATACAGTATATTATTTATATACACTGCATGTGTATGTATATGTAGTAGGCTGGCTAGGGACCAGCCACCCATTGAGATACTACCGCTCAAGAGTTATGGGGTCCTTTGACTGGCCAGACAGTAATACATTAGATCCTTCTCTCTGGTTACGGTTCATTTTTCCCTTTGCCTGCACATACACTGAATAGTCTGTCCTACTCTTTACTCATTCTCCTTTGTCCTCATGCACCTGACAACACTGAGATTACCAAACAATTCTACTTCTCTCAAGGGGTTAACTACTGCAATGTAATTGTTCAGTGGCCACTTTCCTCTTGGTAAGGGTAGAAGAGACTCTTTAGCTATGGTAAGCAGCTCTTCTAGGAGGACTCTCCAAAATCAAACCATTGTTCTCTAGTCTTGGATAGTGCCATAGCCTGTGTACCATGGCCCTCCACTGTCTTGGGTTAGAGTTCTCTTGCTTGAGGGGACACTCGGGCACACTTCTATCTTATTTCTCTTTCTCTTGTTTTGTTAAAGTTTTTATTGTTTATATAGGAAATATTTATGTTAATGTTGTTACTGCTCTTAAGATATTCTATTTTTCCTTGTTTCCTTTCCTCGGTGGGCTATTTTCCCTGTTGAGGCCCCTGGGCTTATAGCATCCTGCTTTTCCAACTAGGGTTGCAGCTTAGAATTTAATAATAATAGTAATGATATATATATATATATATATATATATATATATATATATATATACATACACTGTAGTTGCATGTACAGTATATGTGTGGGAGGTGTACGAATACGCAAGTGTGTCTGTGTGAACATTCATAGGAGAGCTCTTGCTCGTGTCCAGTCAGTATACTGATATCCTATTTTAAACCTTATTTAGCATGATCCAACCAGATAAACCTTTTTTTTACGAGAAGCATAAGTCTTTTGCTATTTTTTTATGACAGATACAGGTTACATGTAAAAGATCCTACTGTATTCTTTTCAATCTCGAGGGAGAACTGCAATTCATTATCAGCTGTAATAGCCCCAGCGCTACAATTGACAGGACAATGCTACATAAACCTGATTGGATTTTATCTCGCTGGGTCTTGTCGAAAGGCCAGACGAAACCTTAGACGCCCAACGGACAACAAATTCTCTTACCCAATTGCTTACTCCGACTGCTGATAGCGATCCCTTTGTATACAGATCATTTAACAATTAAGTTATCAGCGACCATAAACTGTTTCAACCCCCCCCCCCCCCTCCCCACACCCAACCCAAACTCATTCGGTCTCTCTGTTCCTGGTCGTTTGTCGGGCTGGAAAACTTCAATTAAAAAGACATCGGAAGTTCTTTTCTTTATTTTTTCTTTTTTTTTTCCGCTGTAGCTCTTCGGGAATACCTTGGTATTCAGTCCCTTCTGTGAATGGAAGGATAACAAACGAGGAGAGTAAAAACCATCCTTTCTCAATCCCAAGGTCCTTTAAATATACTCCGAGTATATTCAAAGGACCTTACTCAATCCAAGGGATGGGACATTGCCACCGATCAACTTACCTGGAAGGACTGAATATATCTCCTGGAAGGACCGAATAGGACCGAATATATCTCCTGGAGAGTTTATTTTATTGATATGGCGGCCAAGTGCATTAGGGACTGGCTGAGGTGGAAGGCGCTAAGACTGCTTGGGAGTAGAAATAAAAGGATGGGGAGAAGGAGGAAGATAAGAAGGAAGGGAATGGAATATGAAGAATGAAGAAGAGAAGAAGAGTGAAGGAGAACGGGAAGAGAGATGTAATAGGTGAGGAGAAGGAGGTAGATGGATAAGGGGGTGTAGGAGGAGGAGGAAGATGAGAAGGAAGGGAATGGAATATGAAAAAGGATAGAAAAAAGGAGAACGGGACGAGAGGTCAAATAAGCGAGGAGGGGGAGGAAGATGGGGAAGGGGGATGGGCAGGATGAAGATGAGAAGTAAGGGAATGGAATATGAAGAGGAGGAGAAGAAAGAAGAAGAACGAGAGTAAGAATAAAAAAAAGAGGAGAAGGAGGAAGATGGGGAAAGGGGAGGAGAGGGAGGAAGATGAGAAAGGGGGGAAGGAAGGGAATGGTATAAGAAGTGGAGGAGAAAAAAGAAGAAGAACGGGAAGTGGGATAAAGTAGAGGAGGAGGAGAAAAATAAGAAGGATGAGAAAGAAGGGGATTGAATAAGAAGAGGAGGAGAAGAAAAAAGGAGAACGGGAAGAGAGATGAAATAGAGGAGAAGGACGAAGATAAGAAGGATGAGAAAGAAGGGGATTGAATAAGAAGAGGAGGAGAAGAAAAAAGGAGAACGGGAAGAGAGAGGAAATAGAGGAGAAGGAGGAAGATAAAAAGGACGAGAAAGAAAAGGATGGAATAGGAAGAGGAGGAGAAGAATGGAGGAGAACGCGAAGAGAGAGAAATAGAGAAAGAGGATTATGAGAGAATGAGAAGGAAGGGAATGGAAATGGGAAGATGACGAGAAGGAAGAAACAGGAAGAGGAAAAAAAGGTAATGAAAATAAGTCAAAAGCGAATAATTACTGACATAAGTAATGAAAATAACTAAAAAGCGAATAATGTTCATTAACATCGAATATCTGCGTCGAATGAAATAGAAGTAGAGAGAAGAATGACTAGTAAAAAAACGAAAGAAAACAAGACACGATAAAGAGAAGCGAAAAATATGGAGAGAGAGAGAGAGAGAGAGAGAGAGAGAGAGAGAGAGAGAGAGAGAGAGAGAGAGAGAGAGAGACCTTTATCAGCGATGTTCGCCGACCCCCCCCCCCCCCCCCCCCGCCGTAATGTAAAACCTCTAATATGAGAATTTAGTGCAAGGGCTCTCAATACAGCGGACGCCGTTGTAGCACCGATAACCCTTTCTTTATCGAGAACTAAATCGGTTTTTTTCCCTTTGGAATAAACGGGTATAATGGGGGTCTTGCTTCCTAGGATAATATAAAAGGGTTAGTTTACTCCCAAATATATTTAGCGGAGTCTTTGAATTCCCCCCCAGAGAAGGGGGGGTGATCGCTTCTGAGGGGGTTGGGGGAGGGGCGATCGCTTCTGAAGGGGTTGAGGGAGGGGCGATCGCTTCTGAGGGATGTTGGGGAGGGGGTGTATTAAAAGTACAGCTGGTGAACAGAAATTTTCAGATTTTAACGTTCGGGAAAAGGTTTCATGCCAGTATAACTACGTGTGAAAAGGGATGAATAACTACGTGTGAAAAGGATGAATTTAGTTTTTTTTTTTTTTGGCGAAAGTACTCGTTTTCGATGACAAACTTTTTTTTTTTTTAGTGTATGTTGAATATTTAGAAATACTCGTAGAATCACATGTCTATCAACGCTCACCTGGTGAGGCTTGTTCATACATCGTCGTTACCTCTCCCTACATGCATTTGTTGCCGATGATCATTATTTTGAAAGATTGGCTTTATTGTGGAATAGATCAATGTAGTTCATAAATTAAGAAAAGAAGAAAAATCTATCGCGAGCTGTCTCATATAGACATTTACAAATAGAGGGAAATCTTCCCACAACATGTGCCATTGAAACTTATTCGAAATGCAAAACTTTTATTATTCGAAATATAAAACTTTTATTATTATTATTATTATTATTATTATTATTATTATTATTATTATTATTAATGATAATACTTGCTGAGCTACAACCCCAGTTGAAAAAGCAGGGCTTCAACAGGTTAAATAGCTCAGTGAGGAAAGGAAATAAGGAAATAGATAAATTATAAGAGAAGTAATGAATAATTAAAATAAGATATTTCCAGAACAGTAACAACATTAAAATCAAGAAAAATAAGACAAAATAGTATGCCTGAGTGTACTCTCAAGCATGAGAACTCTAGACAGTGGAAGACCATGGTGCAGAGGCTATGGCACTACCCAAGATTAGAGAACAATAGTTTGATTTTTGAGTGACCTTCTTATAGAAGAGCTGCTTACCATAGCTAAAGAGTCTCTTCTACCCTTAAATGTTTAAAGGTTTAAAGGCCGCTCATGAATGGCAGAGGCAAGGGACAGTGACATTGCTCTATCAAGCAGGACAATGGCCTAGAGACTGACCATATTACATATGATCAGCGCCCAAGCCCCCTCTCCACCCAAGCTAGGACGAAGGAGGGCCAGGCAGTGGCTGCTGATGACTCAACAGATAGACCTATAGGCTTCCCCAAACCCCGCATCCTTAGCTCACAAGGATGGTGAGGATGCAGCGACCAAAGGAACTAACTAGTCTGAGCGGGACTCGAACCCCAGTCTGGCAATCACCAGGCAAGGACGCTACCTCCAGGCCACCACAACCCCTAAAGTGGCCACTAAACAATTAAAGTACAGGATAGTTGCAGTAAAATGCCTCAACCAAATTCATTAGTATATAAAGGATATAGACCCAGAATCTTTAACTGTATCTCATTGGTACAGTAAATCTTTCAATATCAAAATGTTTAAATGAGATAGTTCTTCTAAAGATCATGTGAAGTTAGATTTATATTTCAAATAACTGAATGTGGGTTTTTTATTTAAACGGTGCTAGGTTAGAGTTCTCTTGCTTGAGGGTACACTCGGGGTTGCTGTCCTATATTGTTTCTCTTCCACTTGTTTTATGAAGTTTTTATAGTTATATATGATAGATGTAATTTAATGTTGTCAAGGATCTTAAAATATTCTATTTGGACTGTTATTACTTCTATTGTAGTTTATTTATTTCCTAATTCTCTTTCCTCACTGGGTTATTTTTCCCTGTTGGAGCCCTTGGGCTTATAGCATCCTGCTTTTCCAACTATGGTTGTAGCTGGGCTAGTAATAATAATAATGATAATAATGATAATAATAATAATGATAATGATAATAATAATAATAATGATAATATGGCGATATTTTTTTAAGTCCTTTCTTGCTATAAAAACCAAATTTGCTAAATCACAAACTTTTATCTTTATTTTGTTGGTATCGGGTAATCTGCGACTTAAAATATCAACAACAGTAATCAAGTAAAAATATTAACAACGGTAATCTTAATCAAATATTAACAATGGTAATCTCGTAAAGATATTAACAACGGTAATCTCGTAATAATACTAACACCGGTAATCGTAAAACAAATATTAACAACGGTTATCTCGTAAAAATATTAACAACGGTAATCTCTTGAAAATTTTAACAACGGTAATTTCGTGAAAAAATATTAACAACAGTAATCTCATAAAAATAGCAACAGCGTTAATCTCGCAAAAAATATTAACAACGGCAATCTCGTGAAAATATTAAATGGTAATCGTAACAAATATTAACAACAGTAATCTCATAAAAATACTAACAACGGTAATCTCGCATAAAAATATTAACACAGGCCACCTCATAAAAATATTAACAACGGTGATCACATAAGAATGTTAACAACGGCAATCTCGTAAAAATAGCAACAAGTAATCTCGCAAAAAATATTAACAAGTAATCTCGCAAAAAAATATTAACAAGTAATCTCGCAAACAAATATTAACGGTAATCTCGTAATGTCGTAAATAAGCGAAACCATTATGACCACCCCCCCTTTTTTTTTTTCTTTTTTTTTGGGGGGGGGGCGTGGGGGGGGGGGGCGCTGTTGGGCACTACACATAAACAACCATCTCCCGGCGCAGTACTCATGGGGCTGTTTCCTTCGGGTTATCAGAAAAGACATTAAAAGGGGCTCTTGAAAAGCCATTAAAAGCAACTATCTCCGTCCCATTAAAAGAGCTCTTGTGAATTTATTACGGTAGGGCGCCACATTTAAGTACGGACTCTACACAATATTCTGGCAGCCAATGGTTTTTTTTTTTTTTTCTTTTTTTTTCTTTTTTTTTTCTTTGAGCACTCTGGTTCCCAGAGACGGATTTAATTCTTTCTGTCTTCTTCTGTCCAGTATTGCAGAGAGACGCTGGGGGGGGGGGGGCGTTATGTCTAGTTGCACATTATTACCACGTACACTTTTTCTGTGCCTTGCGTATTATGAACACATGTGTATTGCGCGTAAACTGACAATATGCGTAGATGTACAGTATGTGGCATTGCGCGCCTGGTTATTTGCACAGATATGTGAGGTCAGTACTTTAGTTTGTGTGTATGAGACAATACTTGCAGTGTGTGTGTGTGTGTTTGTGTGTATATATATATATATGTATATATATATATATATATATATATATATATATATAATTATATATTTATATATACATATATATATACATAATTACATTTATATGTTGTATTTATTTTTATATGTATAATATATATATATATATATATATGTATATAGATATATATATTATATATTTATATGTGTATGTATATATATAAATACATATATATATATATATATATATATATATATATATACTGTATATATATATATATATATATATATATATATATATATATATATATATATATTTATATATTTATATATGTATACAAGTTTTATATATATATACATACATACATATATATATATATATATATATATATATATATATATATATATATATATATATATATATATTTAAACACAAAGTACGGATGAATGAAGTATGAACTTTATAATTAACAACTAACTATTGGTTGTCTTATTGAGTGTGCGTGCGTGTGTGTGTGTGTAAATGCTAAATAAAAAGATAATATCTAAACTCTCTTAAATAAATCGTGGAAACCAATAACGCGCATATTAAATCCAGATCAATAACATAATAAACCTTAACATATCCCTATCAGACATATGCTCTTATATTTCTAAGCCTTCTTCTAAATCTTGCTATCCATACCTACTTATTCAACTTTCTGGCAAATCTTAGAATTTGAAAAAAAACGCAAAAATTAAATTTGAAATTTCCTTATCAGTTTTTGTAAATATTACCTCCGTCAACGAAGTTGGAAGGAGGTTATGTTTTACCCCCTGTTTGTGCGTTTGTTTGTGTTTGTTTATGAATAGTTTCCGTTTTTTTTTTTTTTTTTTTTAATTCTCACAATTCATTCCCTTTACCAGCTACAGTATTGAATATAAGCTTAAGAGACGAGGTGCATCCTACACATACACCTGTGCTTTCCTGTATTACATGCAAAGCACAGAGTTTGTGGTGGCCGATGCGGAAACGTCCCTGATTGGGGTTCGAGTCCCGCTCAAACTCTCTAGTTCCTTTGGTGGCTGCAACCTCACCCTCCTTGTGACCTAAGGATGGGGTGTTTGTAGGAGCCTATAGGTCTATTTGCCGAGTCTTCAGCAGCTATTGCCTGACCCTCCTTGGTCGCAGCTTATGTGGAGAGGGAGCTTGAGCGCTGATTATATGAATATATGGCTAGTCTTTAGGGCATTGTCCTACTTGATAGGAAAATGTCACCGTCCCTTGCCTCTGCCATTCATGAGCGACCTTTTAAACCTTTACAGTATTGAATATAAGCTTAAAAGAGACGAGGTGCTTCTTACACATACAACAGTGCTTTTCTGTATTCCAAGCAAAGCACAGAACAGCACCGAGCCATCACTCGCTGATAAAATAAGACCTTTGCCGGGGCATTTAGAATGCGTCAGGAGTTTAAACCTGGAGGTCTGCCACATAATTTGCAAGATCTGTCAAAGACACAGGTTTTAGAGGATCATTACTTAACTTCTTAATGACCTCCTGTTAGGTGATTTTCTCTTGTTCATTTTATCGCAAACGACGGGTTCATCGTAATTTGCTCGTTAACAAAATAGACCGTTTGTAAACTGATTTTTTTTTTTCCGCGGATGAAAAGGATTTGTTTATTGTTTATTTTTCATTTTGGGTGTATGCATACATGCTTACGAGCTTACATGCTATGTGTAGGTCTGATTGATCTGAATGCATTAGTACATGTTCGTTTATTGAGTGTTACAAGTTTGTGTATTGTGTTTATTTTCACGTCTGTTCATTAAATTCAATGCAAGTAAATTAAATCTTGCTTATTGTAACACACGTAGAGAGAGAGAGAGAGAGAGAGAGAGAGAGAGAGAGAGAGAGAGAGAGAGAGAGAGAGAGAGAGAGAGAGAGAGAATTGCCTTATATAAACTTTTCTATTGTTTGAATGGGTCGGTTTCCCTAAAAAAAAAAAAAATCTGCAATTTTGTTGGTATCTTAATAGAAAATCAAAAATTTAATGGATTTTAGAAAGCAAACAAAAAATAAATTAAAGAACAAAAGGGGCTAAAGAATAAGTAAATTTAACGCGTCCTAAAGGAACGGAGATCGCAAAATAATGTACGATTATTAGTGAAAAATTAGAAACGATATAGTTTAGAGATGTGTTAATAATAATAAAAGTATGAGCTATTCATGCCAGTTCAAAGATGGAATTTTTGTACATCATTAATTCATATCTTTTGAAACTTTACTTTTAAGGAATTTCAAGACAGGAAATCCATTTTGAAAATGGTTCCAGGATATCATTGATATTTTCCAAATAATACGGGGAATTATTATAATGATTATCATTATTTTTATTTATTATTATTATTATTATTATTATTATTATTATTATTATTATTATTATTATTATTATTGCTGTTGTTGTTGTTGTAGTTGTTTACAGCATAGTCCTGAAATTAAAACTGTTATTTGTACATAGTGGAATAACCAGGTGCTTCTTTTAGATTATAGTAGAAATTTGGTAATTATATTTTGTTCATATAAACAGATATTATTATTATTATTATTATTATTATTATTATTATTATTATTATTATTATTATTTAAAATGAATACCATCTACTTGCAAAATAAGGTTCTCTCATATAAGAGGTTTTTAAATGGAAAAATGAGAGAGAGAGAGAGAGAGAGAGAGAGAGAGAGAGAGAGAGAGAGAGAGAGAGAGAGAGAGAGAGAGAGAGAGAGAGAGAGAGAGAATGAATAACCAGCAATGCCACGGTTCGATGAATTTCAAAGAATAGACAGTCAAGAAAATTTTTCTCCTTGAGTAGCTGGGGGAATCAGCTGGACCTGATTGATTATTCATAACTCAATCCTTTTCCAAAATTATGATAGCTTTTTTGGGATATCTCAAAATTTAGCAAAACTTAAATTTTCATCTTTCGTAGATGAAATTATCCTATTCCTTATTTGGAAGAATTGATTTACCTTTTCCTAAGTAGTCCTTACGCAGTTTTTCTTTACATGATGTGATGATAATCGCAAATTCTAGCCCTCCTTCGATTTGCGTTTTATTGTGCGAAATTTTTTAGTTATCAAAATTCAACAAGATTTTTATTTTTATTCAGGGACATTTTCTACTACATGTTTATGCGCGTGTTGCAAAGGGTTCGTATTTTGTCTTTTTATCCATAAGAAATATATTGTATGTGTACGTATGCAAAGAAAATCATATAAAGAATATATATATATATATATATATATATATATATATATATATATATATATATATATGTATATAGATACATATATATATATGTATATATATACATATATATATATATGTATATATATATATATATATATATATATATATGTGTGTGTGTGTGTATATATATATATATGTGTGTGTGTGTGTGTGTGTATATATGTGTATATATGTGTATATATATCTATATATATCTATATATATATATATATATATATATATATGTGTGTGTGTGTGTGTGTGCGTGTGTGTGTGTGTCTATAATCTCAAATTAAAGTTACATGTCCAAATAATTCTAACCAGTAGTACTGTAAGATTCCTGCCTTACATTATTCAGAGCAAATATTTTATATACATTAATAAGCTCAAGAGTCAATATCCTGAGATTATCCACAAGTTATTAAAAGGCTTCGTAATCATTTCAAACTGATAACGTGTGTAATTCTATCCCTACGTATCTAGAATTTCCCTAGAAAATAATACCGGTTGACTGCAAGTTTTCGTCTAAAGGTTTAAAGTCCGGTCATGATTGGCAGAGGCAAGAGACAGTGACATTGTCCTATCAAGCAGCATTGTGCCCTAAAAATGACCATATTACATATGATCAGCGCCCAAGCCCTCTCTCCACCCAAGCTAGGACTAAGCAGGGCCAGGCAATGGCTGCTGATGACTCAGCAGATACACCTATAGGGTCTCCCAACCCCCCATCCTTAGCTTACAAGGACGGTGAGTTTGCAGCGACCAAAGGAACTAACGAGGTTGAGTGGAACTCGAACCTTAATCTGGTAATTACCAGGCAAGGACGCTACCACCAGGCCACCACAACTACAATCTCCTTAGATATTTTAACTGTTTGATTATTTTTTGAAGAATTTCTACAGACACTATCAATGTATTAATGTTGTTTTAGAATTTCCATAGAAATCCTTGCTCTCTGACCGTTGCTTTTAGAGTTTCTCTTGAAATCGCTACCACCTGTATGTGATTCCAGTTCTTTTGATTTCGGTTTCAATATAAATAGAACCTCATGTTGCTGAGCACAATTCTGTGGTTTTATTTCAGTATGTTAAATTTAAAAACAACAATAGCTCAACATTAGTGGAAGTCCTTCGTACCAAGAAAGTATTTCTGTTTACCAGAATAATTTCGCTTCGCCCAAAATAAAATCATTAGTCTATAAAATACGAAAAAAAAAAAAACACCCACACAACTTCTTGGATAAGATAGATGCACCAGTATGATAGAATAATACATATGATATACAGAAATGATCCGGTCTATTCGGAGTATTTAGATATTGCGTTTAGACAAATAATTAATAATTATTTAAACATAGAATTCAGACAAACCATTTATCGGTCTGAATCTTTTTTTTCCTTCACTCAAACAGGTTCTCATATTATTCTCATTTTACCATTTACTCTCAAATGCCTCATTTGAATTATCAGTCTGAACCGTTTTTTCCTTCACTAGCACAGATTCTCATATTCTTATTTTAACATTTATTATCAAATGCTACTGTACTTTTAAATTAGCAGTTGCAATCCTGTTTTCACGCACCTTTCAACGGAAAATATTGGTTATTCTCATTACTTATAATCGAGAATTTTTATTGACTAACCATCATTAGAAAGTTACACTAGATCAAAAGACTTTATATATGATCGCTAAAAAAATTTAGCTTTAATTGGCGTTTAAATATTGACAAGACAAACTGGTTTCATCTCTCGACGCTTCTTGGATACCCAGGGTTAGTACAGTAAACCAGTTTGCTAACAACAGCGTTAGGAGGAGGCTCCAATTTACCCTGGGAAGGTCAAGAAATTCTCTCCCCAAAAATATTCCTTGGAAGACCAAGGAATCCACTCATCCAAAAGATTCCTTGGAAGACCAAGGAATCCACTCATCCAAAAGATTCCTTGGAAGACCAAGGAATCTGCTAGTCCAAAAGATTCCTTGGAAGGCCAAGGAATCCGCTCTTCCAAAAGATTCCTTGGAAGGCCAAGGAATCCGCTCTTCCAAAAGATTCCTTGGAAGGCCAAGGAATCCGCTCGTCCAAAAGATTCCTTGGAAGGCCAAGGAATCCGCTCATCCAAAAGATTGTCCAAAACATTCCTTGGAAGGCCAAGGAATCCGCTCGTCCAAAAGATTGTCCCAAAGATGCCTTGGAAGGCCAAGGAATCCGCTCGTCCAAAAGATTTCTTGGAAGGCCAAGGAATCCGCTCATCCAAAAGATTGTCCAAAAGATTCTTTGGAAGGCCAAGGAATCCGCTCGTCCAAAAGATTCCTTGGAAGGCCAAGGAATACGCTCGTCCAAAAGATTCCTTGGAAGGCCAAGGAATCCGCTCGTCCAAAAGATTCCTTGGAAGGCGAAGACCAAGGAATCCGCTCGTCAAAAAGATGCCTTGGAAGGCCAAGGAATCCGCTCGTCCAAAAGATTTCTTGGAAGGCCAAGGAATCCGCTCGTCCAAAAGATTCCTTGGAAGGCCAAGGAATCCGCTCGTCCAAAATATTTCTTGGAAGACCAAGGAATCTGCTCGTCCAAAAGATTCCTTGGAAGGCCAAGGAATCCGCTCTTCCAAAAGATTCCTTGGAAGGCCAAGGAATCTGCTGGTCCAAAATATTCCTTGGAAGGCCAAGGAATCCGCTCGTCCAAAAGATTCCTTGGAAGGCCAAGGAATCCGCTCGTCCAAAATATTTCTTGGAAGACCAAGGAATCTGCTCGTCCAAAAGATTCCTTGGAAGGCCAAGGAATCCGCTCTTCCAAAAGATTCCTTGGAAGGCCAAGGAATCTGCTGGTCCAAAATATTCCTTGGAAGGCCAAGGAATCCGCTCGTCCAAAAGATTCCTTGGAAGGCCAAGGAATCCGCGCGTCCAAAAGATTGTCCAAAAGATTCCTTGGAAGGCCGAGGAATCCGCTCGTCCAAAAGATTCTTTGGAAGGCCAAGGAATTCGCTCGTCCAAAAGATTGTCCAAAAGATTCCTTGGAAGGCCGAGGAATCCGCTCGTCCAACAGATTCCTTGCAAGGCCAAGTAATCCGCTCGTCCAAAAGATTGTCCAAAAGATTCCTTGGAAGGCCAAGGAATCCGCTCGTCCAAAAGATTCCTTGGAAGGCCAAGGAATCCGCTCGTCCAAAAGATTGTCCAAAACATTCCTTGGAAGGCCAAGGAATCCGCTCGTCCAAAAGATTGTCCAAAAGATTCCTTGGAAGGCCAAGGAATCCGCTCGTCCAAAAGATTCCTTGGAAGGCCAAGGAATCCGCTCGTCCAAAAGATTGTCCAAAACATTCCTTGGAAGGCCAAGGAATCCGCTCGTCCAAAAGATTGTCCAAAAGATTCCTTGGAAGGCCAAGGAATCCGCTCGTCCAAAAGATTCCTTGCAAGGCCAAGGAATCCGCTCGTCCAAAAGATTATCCAAAAGATTCCTTGGAAGGCCAAGGAATCCGCTCGTCCAAAAGATTCATTGCAAGGCCAAGGAATCCGCTCGTCCAAAAGATTGTCCTAAAGATTCCTTGGAAGGCCAAGGAATCCGCTCGTCCAAAAGATTCCTTGCAAGGCCAAGGAATCCGCTCGTCCAAAAGATTGTCCAAAAGATTCCTTGGAAGGCCAAGGAATCCGCTCGTCCAAAAGATTCCTTGCAAGGCCAAGGAATCCGCTCGTCCAAAAGATTGTCCAAAAGATTCCTTGGAAGGCCAAGGAATCCGCTCGTCCAAAAGATTCCTTGGAAGGCCAAGGAATCCGCTCGTCCAAAAGATTCCTTGGAAGGCCAAGGAATCCGCTCGTCCAAAAGATTCCTTGCAAGGCCAAGGAATCCGCTCGTCCAAAAGATTGTCCAAAAGATTCCTTGGAAGGCCAAGGAATCCGCTCGTCCAAAAGATTCCTTGCAAGGCCAAGGAATCCGCTCGTCCAAAAGATTGTCCAAAAGATTCCTTGGAAAGCCAAGGAATCCGCTCGTCCAAAAGATTCCTTGGAAGGCCAAGGAATCCGCTCGTCCAAAAGATTCCTTGGAAGGCCAAGGAATCCGCCCGTCCAAAAGATTCCTTGGAAGGCCGAGGAATCCGCTCGTCCAGAAGATTCCTTGGGAGGCCAAGGAATCCGCTCCTCCAAAAGATTCCCTGGGAGGCCAAGGAATCCGCTCCTCCAAAAGATTCCCTGGGAGGCCAAGGAGTCCGCTCGTCCAAAAGATTCCCTGGGAGGCCTAGGAGTCCGCTCGTCCAAAAGATTCCCTGGGAGGCCTAGGAGTCCGCTCGTCCAAAAGATTCCCTGGGAGGCCTAGGAGTCCGCTCGTCCAAAAGATTCCCTGGGAGGCCTAGGAGTCCGCTCGTCCAAAAGATTCCCTGGGAGGCCTAGGAGTCCGCTCGTCCAAAAGATTCCCTGGGAGGCCTAGGAGTCCGCTCGTCCAAAAGATTCCCTGGGAGGCCTAGGAGTCCGCTCGTCCAAAAGATTCCCTGGTAGGCCTAGGAGTCCGCTCGTCCAAAAGATTCCCTGGGAGGCCTAGGAGTCCGCTCGTCCAAAAGATTCCCTGGGTGGCCTAGGAGTCCGCTCGTCCAAAAGATTCCCTGGTAGGCCTAGGAGTCCGCTCGTCCAAAAGATTCCCTGGGAGGCCTAGGAGTCCGCTCGTCCAAAAGATTCCCTGGTAGGCCTAGGAGTCCGCTCGTCCAAAAGATTCCCTGGGAGGCCTAGGAGTCCGCTCGTCCAAAAGATTCCCTGGGTGGCCTAGGAGTCCGCTCGTCCAAAAGATTCCCTGGGAGGCCTAGGAGTCCGCTCGTCCAAAAGATTCCCTGGGTGGCCTAGGAGTCCGCTCGTCCAAAAGATTCCCTGGGAGGCCTAGGAGTCCGCTCGTCCAAAAGATTCCCTGGGTGGCCTAGGAGTCCGCTCGTCCAAAAGATTCCCTGGGAGGCCTAGGAGTCCGCTCGTCCAAAAGATTCCCTGGGAGGCCTAGGAGTCCCCTCGTCCAAAAGATTCCCTGGGAGGCCTAGGAGTCCGCTCGTCCAAAAGATTCCCTGGGAGGCCTAGGAGTCCGCTCCTCCAAAAGATTCCCTGGGAGGCCTAGGAGTCCGCTCGTCCAAAAGATTCCCTGGGAGGCCTAGGAGTCCGCTCGTCCAAAAGATTCCCTGGGAGGCCTAGGAGTCCGCTCGTCCAAAAGATTCCCTGGGAGGCCTAGGAGTCCGCTCGTCCAAAAGATTCCCTGGGAGGCCTAGGAGTCCGCTCGTCCAAAAGATTCCCTGGGAGGCCTAGGAGTCCGCTCGTCCAAAAGATTCCCTGGGAGGCCTAGGAGTCCGCTCGTCCAAAAGATTCCCTGGGAGGCCTAGGAGTCCGCTCGTCCAAAAGATTCCCTGGGAGGCCTAGGAGTCCGCTCGTCCAAAAGATTCCCTGGGAGGCCTAGGAGTCCGCTCGTCCAAAAGATTCCCTGGTAGGCCTAGGAGTCCGCTCGTCCAAAAGATTCCCTGGGAGGCCTAGGAGTCCGCTCGTCCAAAAGATTCCCTGGGTGGCCTAGGAGTCCGCTCGTCCAAAAGATTCCCTGGGAGGCCTAGGAGTCCGCTCGTCCAAAAGATTCCCTGGGTGGCCTAGGAGTCCGCTCGTCCAAAAGATTCCCTGGGAGGCCTAGGAGTCCGCTCGTCCAAAAGATTCCCTGGGTGGCCTAGGAGTCCGCTCGTCCAAAAGATTCCCTGGGAGGCCTAGGAGTCCGCTCGTCCAAAAGATTCCCTGGGAGGCCTAGGAGTCCGCTCGTCCAAAAGATTCCCTGGTAGGCCTAGGAGTCCGCTCGTCCAAAAGATTCCCTGGTAGGCCTAGGAGTCCGCTCGTCCAAAAGATTCCCTGGTAGGCCTAGGAGTCCGCTCGTCCAAAAGATTCCCTGGGAGGCCTAGGAGTCCGCTCGTCCAATAGATTCCCTGGGAGGCCAAGGAATCAGCTCCTCCAAAAGATTCCCTGGGAGGCCAAGGAATCCGCTCCTCCAAAAGAGTCCCTGGGAGGCCAAGGAATCCGCTCATCCAAAAGATTCCCTGGGAGGCCAAGGAATCCTTGGAAGACCGAGGAATCCAGTCATCCAAATAATTCCTTGGAAGACCAAGGAATCCAGTCCTCCAAATGAGTCCTTAGAAGACCAAAGAATCCAGTCATCCAAATAATTCCTTGGAAGACCCAGGAATCCTGTCCTCCAAATGATTCTTTGGAAGACTAAGGAATCCAGTCCTCCAAATTATTCCTTTGAAGACCAGGGAATCCAGTCCTCCAAATGATTCCTTGGAAGACCAAGGAATCCAGTCATCCAAATGATTCCTTGGAAGACCAAGGAATCCAGTCCTCCAAATGATTCGTTGGAAGACCAAGGAATCCAGTCCTCCAAATGATTCCTTGGTCCAGATGATTCCTTGGAAGACCAAGGAATCCACTCATCCAAATGATTCCTTGGTCCAGATGATTCCTTGGAAGACCAAGGAATCCACTCATCCAAAAGATTCCTTGGAAGGCCAAGGAATCCGCTCATCCAAAAGATTCCTTGGAAGACCAAGGAATCCACTCATCCAAAAGATTCCTTGGAAGACCAAGGAATCCGCTCATCCAAAAGATTCCTTGGAAGACCAAGGAATCCGCTCATCCAAAAGATTCCTTGGAAGACCAAGGAATTCGCTCATCCAAACGATTCCTTGGAAGACCAAGGAATCCGCTCATCCAAAAGATTCCTTGGAAGACCAAGGAATTCGCTCATCCAAAAGATTCCTTGGAAGACCAAGGAATCCACTCATCCAAAAGATTCCTTGGAAGACCAAGGAATCCACTCATCCAAAAGATTCCTTGGAAGACCAAGGAATCCGCTCATCCAAAAGATGCCTTGTAAGACAGAGGAATCCACTCATCCAAAAGATGCCTTGGAAGACAGAGGAATACACTCATCTAAAAGATGCCTTGGAAGACAGAGGAATACACTCATCTAAAAGATGCCTTGGAAGACAGAGGAATACACTCATCTAAAAGATGCCTTGGAAGACAGGAATACACTCATCCAAAAGATTCCTTGGAATACCAAGTAATCCGCTCATCCAAAAGATTCCTTGGAAGACCAACCAAAAAGATTCCTTATTCAAAAACGTTACATTCATATCTCAAAAGCTGATGGCTTATTTGTAGAACATGGCCCATTTTTTATAACATTTTCGTAAAAATCCACTGATTACTTTTTGAATAATAATGCTATTTTTATGCATAACATAAATAGTACTAGAACACTCTTTACATACGAAAACTTCCATTTTGAGACATTATCAGAAACGGAAAAACTAACTCACAGAATCAAAAATATAATTTTGGAATATATATTTAATGCCTCAACCTCGCCTATTCTCTTACTTAAGGTACAGTTGGCTTCATTAATTCCGGTACATTTCACGGTAAGCTAATGAGATGTCTGACAGCTGTACGCTGTACAACGTAGCGCTGTTTTGCAAAAGAGAAACTTTGGCGACGCTTCCAGTAAAGCAAAGTCGCTGACCTTGTAAACACGTGATGAAAAGCATTTCTATTAATTTTTTTGAAGTGCTGTATAGAAAAATATTGTTATTTAATGAACATCATTTTGTAAGATTAATAAAAATGCTTTTGATCAAGTGTCTACAAGCTCAGTGACTGCTTTACAGTCTCCTTAGTTTACCGTGAAGTGTACCGGCATTAATGAAGCCAACTGTGAAAAAAAACGACTTTACTTCAGAATTCTTGTAACAGTCAAAAATTTCAATATTTTTCCCATCATTTACTTAGCTAGACACCTCAAGCTAATCAGTCTTTTGGTGTTAAAAACATTAAATCATCTGCTAACTTCATATCGTTTTACTTTCGGCCACCGCTCCAATGAGTCTGGAAATTACTTTACTTGATTTATTAGGTGCAGTGCATCACCTTGGAGAGCTTCAGACTCACTCTCTCTCTCTCTCTCTCTCTCTCTCTCTCTCTCTCTCTCTCTCTCTCTCTCTCTCTCTCTCACACACACACATATATATATATATATATATATATATATATATATATATTTGTGTGTATATATACACATGCATACATACATGTATAGATATATATATATATATATATATATACATACAGTATATATGTGTGTATGTATGTATGCGTGTATGCATGTGTCATCGTATGTATATGGCATGGAGTAGCTAACAGCCATCGTCAGAAATAACTTAGCGGTCCAGAGTTCAAACCCGCTCACGTCCTCTAGTTCCAACTGAAACACTGCCTTTGTCTCTACAAGGTGGAGACGAGTGTTAAGACTTCCAGGCTGTGATAATTCAGTACTGGAGCTATGCTTACTGTCACCGGGATCGTATTTGTGTAGTTGGCTTCATTAATTTTGGTACAGTTCATGGGAAGCTAAGGAAACATCAGTATATCAGGATTTATGAAGGAAACTGTACCAGCATCTAGTGTGGTTACAAAAAATTTGCATGATGCCAGTAACCTCACCTAAAAATAATCATATAAGATCTGAAGGGTTTTACTCCACTGGTGCCACCCCTTTTAACCTTTTAAAGTGTTTGGTGAATAAGTATGTATATAGTGTGTGTAGAAAAAGTGAAAATGAAAGAGAGAGAGAGAGAGAGAGAGAGAGAGAGAGAGAGAGAGAGAGAGAGAGAGAGAGAGAGAGAGAGAGAGTGAGCAAGAACAAGTGCCTTCGCTGCCCTTGTTCTGTTACTTCATTTCCAGCTTATGTAACAGAATGATTCTATCTCTGAGAGAGAGAGAGAGAGAGAGAGAGAGAGAGAGAGAGAGAGAGAGAGAGAGAGAGTTAATGACAGCAATCGCTAAGTGGACGTGACCTATTAGTAACTAGTATTACCGGTTGTTAACTTTGAAAATATATTATAGTTCTTTATGGCGCTGACTACCCGGGCATTAGCGCATAAATATAAATTGCCCGGGAACGTATAATGATTGGTGTTATGTACGACTGCGGTTTAGTAAGGGAATTAGTGGTTGATGGGCGTAATAGTCGCTTCCTGATTGGCATGCTATTCATGATTAAAGTCTCGACGTCTTGGAATTACTCAAGGTGGCTTTCTCTTGGTTGCGTATGACTTAAGATTTTTACCTCGAAATCGGAGCTCCTAAGTGGCTTTAGATAGGCTTGCCCTTGTCTTTTTTAATCTGGGTTCGAGGCTTCCAAGTGGCTTCAGACAGGCTTGCTTTGGTCTTTATATATATATATATATATATATATATATATATATATATATATACTGTGTATATATATATATATATATATATATATATATATATATATATACTGTGTATATATATATATATATATATGTATATATATATATTTATATATATATATATATATATACATATACTGTATATATATATATATATATATATATATATATATATATATATATTTATATATATATATATATATATATTTATATATATATATATATATATATATATATATATATATATACATATACTGTATATATATATATATATATATATATATATATATATATATATTCTAGATCCTATCTTGTCTTTGACTTCAGGTTTGGCAACTGTCATAAGATTCAGTTTTAAAATATGCGCACTTTCATATTTGTACTAAAACACGCAGGTGGTTTCTGATGGCTAGACTTAACCTACTTATAAGCTGGCTTCTTAGTGGCTTTAGACAGGCTTCCCTTGCTCTTTTTTATATATATTTTCTTTAGATTTTATCTTTGGCTTAAGGTTTGGTAGGTGTGCTAAGATTCAGTTTTAAGATTTGCGTACTTTCATATCAGCAGGTAGTTTTTGATGGTTAGACTTGACCTACTTATAAGCAACTTCCACTGGAGTTTCCTCTGTCAAATGGGTAGGCTTCAGGCATCTGAATTACTCTCGTAACCTTTGTCTGGGGGCTTTGACCATTCTAAACTACACCCTTGGCTTAGATTTTGGGTATTCTCATCTACCCCTTTGGCTTGGGTATAGAGCATTCTAAACTACACGCTGGCTTAGATTTCGTGCATTCTCATCTACCCCTTTGGCTTGGGTTTCGAGCATTCTAAACTACACCCTTGGCTTAGGTATTGGGTATTCTCATCTACCCCATTGGCTTGGGTTTCGGGCATTCTAAAGTACATCCTGGCTTAGATTTCGTGTATTCTCATCTACCCTTTAGGCTTGGGTTTCGAGCATTCTAAAGTACACCCTGGCTTAGATTTCGTGTATTCTCATCTACCCTTTAGGCTTGGGTTTCGAGCATTCTAAAGTACACCCTGGCTTAGATTTCGTGTATTCTCATCTACCCCTTTGGCTTGGGTTTCGAGCATTCTGAACTACACCAAGGCTTAGGTTTTGGGTATTCTCATCTACCCCATTGGCTTGGGTTTCGAGCAGTCTAAATTATACCCTGGCTTAGATTTCGTGTATTCTTATCTATTCTTTAGGCTTGGGTTTCGAGCATTCTAAAGTACACCCTGGCTCAGATTTCGTGTATTCTCATCTACCCCTTTGGCTTGGGTTTCGAGCATTCTGAACTACACCAAGGCTTAGGCTTTGGGTATTCTCATTTACCCCATTGGCTTGGGTTTCGAGCATTCTAAAGTACATCCTGGCTTACATTTCGTGTATTCTCATCTACCCCTTTGGCTTTGGTTTCGAGCATTCCAAACTACACCTTGGCTTAGATTTCGTGTATTCTGATCCACCTCTTTGACTTGGGTTTCGAGCATTCTAAAGTACACCCTGGCTTAGATTTCGTGCATTCTCATTTACCCTTTTGCTTAGGTTTCGAGCATTCTAATCTACACCAAGGGTTAGATTTTGGGTATTCTCATCTACAACTTTGGCTTGGGTTTCGAGCATTCTAAACTACACTCTGGCTTTGATTTCGTGTATTCTCATCTACCCCTTTGGCTTGAGGTTCGAGCATTCTGAACTACACCCTTGCTTAGATTTCGTGGATTCTCATCTACAACTTTGGCTTGGGTTTCAAGCATTCGGAACTACACCCAGGCTTTGATTTCGTGTATTCTCATCTACCCCTTTGGCTTGAGGTTCGAGCATTCTGAACTACACCCTGGCTTAGATTTCGTGGATTCTCATCTACTCCTTTGGCTTGGGTTTCAAGCATTCGGAACTACACCCAGGCTTAGATTTCGTGGATTCTCATCTACCCCTTTTGCTTGGGTTTCAAGCATTCTAAAGTACACCCTGGCTTAGATTTCGTGTATTCTCACCTATCCTCTTTGGCTTGGGTTTCGAGTATTCTAAACTACACCCTGTCTTAGATTTCGTGTATTCTCATCTACCCCTTTTGTTTGGGTTTCGAGCATTCTAAACTACACCCTGTATTAGATTTTGGCTATTCTGAAATACCCTTTTGGTTTGGTGATTTGAGCATTCTGGACTACTTCTAAGACTTGCGGTTTTATTTAGCATTTTGAATTACCCCTTGGCTTGGGTTTGAATGATCTGGTCAACTTCCTTGAACTACGACTCCAGGCTAGAGAGTGTTTGCGAACCCAGGATCTCATTGCGGCCCAATCTCTTGCTCCCCCCTCCTTGTCAGGTCTGAGAAGAGAGAAGAAAGGAGAATAAATTGAGCTTTTAAATATTTTTTTTTTCTTTTTTAGCTTTTAAAGATTTATATGACGGAGACTTTTTCTGCGATGATGAGAAAGTGGAGCAGGTGTGTAGAGACAAAGAGGTTGAAGGTTTTTTTTTTATTCTTAATATTTTTGGTTAATCAGTAAAGTCAGAAGTACGGGAGTTCGTACAGCAGTTAAACGACATGAAAAGTATGTGGTTTTATGACTGGTGAGCACCAGACTGGGATTAGAGTTCCCCCCAAACTCGTTAGTTTCTTTGGTCGCTGCAATCTCACCTTCCTTGTGAGCTAAGGTTGGTGAGTTTGGGGGACCCTATAGGTCTATCTGCTGAATCATCTACAGCCATTGCCTGACCCTCCCTGAAAATAGGTTGGGTGGAGAGGGGGCTTGGGCGCTGATCACATATATATATGGTCAGTCTCTAGGGCATTGTCCTGCTTGATAGGGCAATGTCACTGCCCCATGCCTCTGCCATTCATGAGCGGCCTTTAAAACCTTTAATTAACTAACAATAAACAAAAGAGAATGAAATCTGTACTGCAAATAATAGTAAGGAAATTGATATCGGAAAATACTCAAATAATCATAGTAGTTTAGGTGTTAATAGTATTTTTCTATACACGAGAAATTAGGGTTCCTTTCTATTAAAAAAAATTTTGATCAAAAACTTCAGATTAATTTTCGTCATTAGTCGAATAAAGTTAAAAAGAATGCCATTCTAGATTTTGAACGAGTAATATTACTGTTTATCTCTCCTTATTTACAGTGAGAGAGAGAGAGAGAGAGAGAGAGAGAGAGAGAGAGAGAGAGAGAGGAGAGAGAGAGAGGAGAGAGAGAGAGAGAGAGGTAAAATGTAACACCTCTGAATTAAAAGAAAAGGAAATAACTTTAAATGGTGAGGTTTTACCATTGGTCATTCATGAATTATTTCAGAGAGAGAGAGAGAGAGAGAGAGAGAGAGAGAGAGAGAGAGAGAGAGAGAGAGAGGGAGGGAGAGAGAGAGACGCACACACACACACACACCCAAATTAACAAAAGATAAGAAGCCGGAACCCGGTAAATGACTTGAACTGTCATAAGGGTACCAGTATTCCAAGCAAATCCTTTGCCACGAACATCTTTCAAGACGTGATGGAGCTGAAGATGATGAGACGTTAATGATAGGCGGGGATAAAAAAAAATAAAGTAATACGGCAAGAACAATCATTTAAAACGTTCAGCCTTGGCAATCAAGGAGTCGCTTGCCTACTAATGGCACCGACAAATGGCCGGTGTTGCCTTTGATGGAGAGATGATATCCCGTGATGAAAAAGTCGTTTTTTTTTTTTTTACGAAAATAAAATTTTAGAACATTGGGTTTTTAGAAAAAGAATCAATTCATGCCATTGTTAGTGTCACCCTCGTAATCATTATCCACGTCATTATTGTCACTATCCCCATCATTATCGTCACCGCTATTGTCACTATTATAAACGCTGCGTCGCTGTGGAAATCGCCGAATTCACATCACATGTTGCAACAAAATAATGACGGCGTTTGCTCGTCTTGGTTTATTTCCGGCTTTAGAAGCTTCGACTTCGAACATGTGGACTTATAACAGAAGTTTTTGGACTCTTAACCGGAGGTGTGTGTGTGTGTGTGTTTTTTTTTTTTTTCAATCACCCTTATTTCTCTTCCACTTGTCTTCTGAAGTTTTAATAGTTTATATACGAATGATTTATTTTAATGTCGTTACTGTTCTTAAAATATTTTAGTTCAATTGTTAATTATTTCTCTTGTAGTTTATTTATTTCCTTATTTGCTTTCCTCACTGGGCTATTTTCCCTGTTGGAGCTCTTGGGCTTATAACATCCTGCTTTTCTAACTAAGGTTGTAGCCTAACAGGTAGTAATAATAATAATAATAATAATAATAATAATAATAAAATGTTAATAATAATGATGATAATAGTAATAATGATAATAGTAATAATAATAATAATAATAATAATAATAATAATAATAATAATACTATAATATAATATAACAATATAATAATAATAATAATAATAATAATAATAATAATAATAATAATAATAATATAATATATGATATGATAATAGTAAATAATAAGGATAATAATGATATTATTATTTTCGATAATTACGAGGCAGATAGTTTAACCAGTGTTTATACTTTCTAGATTCATCATATGTTTAATACATTGGCCATTATTTATTAAGAGTTTTTCCCATGATTTCGTGTAAGATGAGTTACTTTTTAATATTCATCTATTTTATGTCAATAAATTCAGCGCATTTTGAATTTTTTTTTTATATTCATCTATTTTATGTTAATAAATTTAGAGCATATTGGTTTAATTTACCGTACTAAACTTAGCACTTCAATTGCGTCAATCTAGAAGTAATGTATTGCATTACGGGATCATTAATCTCTAAAAATAAAGTAATGGAAATTTTTATTATGTAAGTTCCTATCTTGAGGAATAGCCATCATCCACGGTTAAAAAAAAAAAAATAAAAAAAAAATTTACGTTGTCACAGTAGCAATTACAAAACATTACTTATTATCAAAATCAATTACCCCGAATTCTCCCTCATTTACCGGGAGCTTGTTGAAGGAAGCCAGTATTATCAACATGGAAGGCAAAATACAATGATTTTGCATTGTCTTACGACTTCCAGATTACACGATGTAAAATAAACTACCCGATGTAAAATTCACGGACGATGCCTTATGAAATACGTAAAAGCTGTTCTTATTCGCTATTTGTCTATGTTATAGAACTTTTAATACCGCTTCCCCAAAAAGTGAAGGGGAGGGAAGGTGATTACCCTCCCAAGTGGTAGTTTTAAAACTAATCTGTTTATGGAGGAATAAGAAAAAAAATGAGTTTTATTTTTTATTTTCAAATTTCATAGGAATCTCTTAACCAAGAAACTAACATTTTACCATTTAGTATTGAAGGGTAGGGAAGGGGATTACTGTTCCAAGTGGTAGTTTTAAAACTCATCTGTTTTTTGAAAAATAAGAAAAAAAAATGTTTTTCTTTTTTTCTATTTTCAAATTTCATAGGAATTTCTTAACAAAATCGACCTTGGTTAAAAAAAGTAAAATTTTAAGATTTAGTATTGAAGGGGAGGGAAAGTGATTACCCTCCCAAGTGGTAGTTTCATAACTAATCTGTTTATGGAAAAAAAGAAAAAAATATTATTTTTTATTTTTCTGTTTTCAAATTTCATTGGATTTTTTAACAAAACCGACCTAGGTTAAGTAAGTAAAATTTTAAGATTTAGTTCCAAGTGGTAGTTTTAAAACTAATATGTTTATGGAGAAATAAGAAAAGAAATATAATTTTTTTTTACTATTTTTCAGATTTCATGCTGATTTCTTGACCAATTCGACCTAAGTTAAAAACTAAAATTTTTCGATTTAGTATTAAGGGGAGTTTTAAAACTAATCTGTTTATGGAAAATCAAGGAAAAAAAATATAATTTTTATTTTACTATTTTTCAGATTTCATAGGAATTTCCTAATCAAATTTACCTAGGTTAAAAAATTGAAATTTTACAATTTAGTATTGAAGGGGAGGGAAAGTGATTACCGTCCCAAGTGGTAGTTTTAAAACTAATACGTTTTTGGAGAAAAAAAAAAAACATTTTATTTTTCTATTTTCAGATTTAATAGGAATTTCTTGACCAAAATGAACTAGGTTAAAAAGGTAATTTTTTACGATTTACCATATTTCAAAAGATGTTTTTTAATACACTTGTCTCATAGAAAATTCAAAGAAACAAATTAGTTATATATTTTTTCAAGAAATAAAGCCGGATTCTTAAAGATTCTCATCTTAAGGAGGTTTTAAAATATAGAACATTGGTCAGACTTAATGACAATTATCAGGATCACAAATTTCCAGTTGTTCCATTGCACTAAAAGGTTCTATATATAAATACATTGAAAAATAGTTTTTGAATTTTCCATGTATTATAGGACCATTATATTATGTAATGCTAGCGAAATAATGTCAAAAGAATCATTATTTTCGTCTATATATTACTCATCTGGATGAATTAGAGAGAGAGAGAGAGAGAGAGAGAGAGAGAGAGAGAGAGAGAGAGAGAGAGAGAGAGAGAGAGAGAGAGAGAGAGAGATTAATAAAAATCAAATTGTAATAGAATGTTTGATATCAAACATGAACTACCCAACATTGAAACTTTTACTTTTTAAAAGTATTCTAAATTCCTGTCACCTGTCCAATCAAATAACTATATTTATCGTAATAAACTACCATTAGCAAAAACACAAGTCTAGTAAACGGATCGAAAACTGTCACACAACAGATATGTTAATATTCCAGTAAACAGATTGAAAACTGTCACACAACAAATATGTTAATATTCCAGTAAACATTGAAAACTGACACACAACAGCTATGTTAATATTCCGGTAAACACATTGAAAACTGGCATACAACAGATATGTTAATATTCCAGTAAACAGATTGAAAACTGTCACACAACAGATATGTTAATATTCTAGTAAACAGATTAAAAACTGTCACACAACATTTATGTTAATATTCCTGTAAACAAATTGAAAACTGTCACACATCAGATATCTTAATATTCCAGTAAACAGATTGAAAACTGTTACACAACAGATATGTTAATATTCCAGTAAACCTGATTGAAAACTTACTTAACATATATGTTGATATTCCAGTAACTGTCACACACAGATATGTTAATATCCCAATAAACTCATTGAAAACTGTCATCTATACACACATACAGAAGGCACAAAATGATTACGTACATATTAACGCAGTGCTGTTAATAATGTTATTTTAATCATGGCTACCAGGAATGGAAACTCAATACTACGCAATTGTCCACTACAAATCACGACCCTTATTTAACAATAGAGTTGCCCCCACATTCACACATTATTCAAGGTGATTCATTACCAAATGGGAATTAATGACTCTCATTTCCAAATCGTTTAATCACTGAATAACCAAAAAAAAAAAAAGTTTTTTTTTTCTCGTTTCGTCCGACAAATTGATCGCCAAAAATATATAATTTTTTTTCTTTTTCTCGTTTTGTCTGACAAATTGATCCAAAAAGAATATACTTTTACATTTTCTAGTTTTGTCCGACAAATTGATCCTAAAAAGTATAATTTTCCTTATTTTCTCGTTTCGTCCAACAAATTGATCCCCCCAAAATATAATTTTCCTTTTTTTCTCGTTTCTTCTGACAAATTGATCCCAAAGGAAATATAATTTTTCTTTTTTTCACGTTTCGTCCGAGAAATTGATCCTTAGAAAAATATAATCTTCCCTTTTTTTCTCGTTTCGTCCGACAAATTGATCCTAAAGAAAATGTAATTTTTCTTTTTTTCTCTTTTCGTACGAGAAATTGATCCCTAAAAAATATAATTTTCCTTTTTTTCTCGTTTCATCCGAGAAATTGATCCCTAAAAAAATATAATTTTCATTTTTTTTTCGCGTTTCATCCAACAAATTTATCCCCCCAAAATATATTTTTCCTGTTTTTATAGTTTCGTCCGACAAATTGATCCCGAAAATATATTTTTTTTTTCGTTTCGTCCGACAAATTTATCTAAAAAAAAAAAATATATGATTTTCCTTTTTTTCTTGTTTTGTCCGACAAATTCATTAAAAAAAAAAAAAAAAAATCTCGTTTCGTCTAACAAATTCATCAAAAAAAAATAGATAAATTTTCTTTTTTTTTATTGTTACGTTCGACAAATTAATAAAAAAAAATTTAATTTTCCTTTTTTTTCTCTTTTTGTCCGACAAATTGATCCACATTAACGATCCAATAACAGTGCTCAAAGGTATTTGATGATGGTGACGGACGACCCGATGTCGTGGCTATGCGTGGACTTGCAGGAGGAGGTTAACTCCCTCGCTCAGACAATCGTTTCTTGTCACTGTCAATCAAAGACTTTGGTTCAGTCACCGTTGCCAAGTTATACTAAGACATCAATGATACAACACGAATAAAGGTCGTTATCTCTCTCTCTCTCTCTCTCTCTTTCTCTCATATTTCCTACCTATTTTTATCGTTTATTTCATCGGTGTTAGTTTAGTCATTTTAATCATATTCTGTTAAAGATGTTAGTTTTAACATGATCACAGGTGGGTTCTTTGTATACAGTATATATATATATATATATATATATATATATATATATATATATATATATATATATATATATATATGTATGTATGTATGTATATATATATATATATATATATATATATATATATATATATATATATACATATATGTATGTATATATGTATGTATATATATATATATATATATATATATATATATATATGTGTGTGTGTGTGTGTGTGTGTGTGTTGCGTAAAAAAATTGCTTGTTTGATAAGATATGATTCTATTTTTGCAATGAAATAAAACCATTATTTAAATCATATCTTACGTTATTAATAGAATGTTTGAGGAAATCTAGTGTTGGGTTGGTAAATCACATTTGAATTATTTTAAGGTAATCTTGGAATTATATCCATGTAATTTTAGACATTTTAAATGGTTATTTATCGCAGTGATAGTGAGGCAGATTATTTTTCTTATATATCTTTTAGATTTCAGCTACTTTGAAATTGGATTGAATTAATGAATGGGTGTATGACTGATTGCTGGTATTAATTATTAAGAAATTTATATCACACTTGAGCAATAAAACTTTTATCATCTTAAATTTTAACATATTACGATGCAGTAAAACCTATAGTCCATTTTTTTTAGCGAGGCAGATTTGCACCGACTCGCATCGGTGGCTTTTTAGCTCGGAAAAGTATCCTGATCGCTGATTGGTTGGACAAGATAATTCTAACTAATCAGCGATCAGGAAACTTTTCCGAGCTAAAAGGGCACCGCTGCCGAGTCGGTGCAAATCTGCCTCGCTAAAAAATATTGACTATAGTTAGACAGTTGATACATGTATCAATACAATAAAAAAAAGTTTTATGTTGACATACACATATTCTAGTATATTAATTGATACGTTAAGTTATTTATCTTACGCTTACCTTTACTATATAGACTTTTGTTCATAATATCCATTTTATTTAAACTTTATTTTGAACTCACTGATTTTATGTGATTTATTATTATTGTTATTATTATTATTATTATTATTATTATTATTATTGATATTATTATTATGAATATTATTATTATTATTATTATTATTATTATTATTATTATTATTATTATTATTATTATTATTATTATCACAATTTTATTCCCTGAATTTACAATGTTATAAGAATTTCATTGATTGATTTCGCAAGACCGTTATTTCTTGAACTGATTTTACTAAACTATTATCTGTATCACAATGCAATCCCAAACTTGATCAACTCAGTAACTTATTCTGTAACTTATTCTCTCTCTTATTCTTTCATCTCGCCGCTCGCCCAGGCAAATGAAAACAGCATCGGTCATTTTGTTAAACTTGGCACTAACGGGGGACTCCGCCCTTTTGTGGATAGTTACCCCGGCCAATTCTCTTATCGTGTAAGAGGGTGTCTCTTGAAGCGGTGACCGCCCTTTGGACGCAACGGCTCGGCCCCTGACGGAGCTGACGTAACCTAACACGACAGCCCTGATGGCAGCTTAGATTCTCTCTCTCTCTCTCTCTCTCTCTCTCTCTCTCTCTCTCTCTCTCTCTCTCTCTCTCTCTCTCTCTCTTTTTTTTTTACCTTTGGTTACTCTGTCAACACATCCAATTCTCTCTCTCTCTCTCTCTCTCTCTCTCTCTCTCTCTCTCTCTCTCTCTCTCTCTCTCTCTGGAATATTTTATGTTGAGACTTCTGCTATATGCATGTATTGTATATACGGTACTTACCTTTGTAATAGTAGTGATATTGAATTTGTGTATTATTTTTCCAATCAACAAGCTAGAACTAATTGAATTTATGGTTTTTCCCATTATAATTTTAGACTATAGAATGTTCTGCTTTTTGTCTGTCAGTCTGTTGAAAGTTTGTATTGCATATTAATCAGTTTGAATAATAAAAAAAAAAAAAAAGTGTTTTCTCTAGTTTGAAGCAGCTTCGCAAAATGTTATGAAATTCGAACCTTACTGAAATGAATAAATGTATATGTAAATATATTATCAATTTACATCGTAATAGTGCTTAATTTGGAGTATATTCCTGATGATTTGGCATTTAAATGAGAGTAATTTTTCTCGCATAAATTGCCATCGCTTTTCCAGCTACAATTGTTTCCTTTTATCTGCAAGTTCATGATTATGTCATTGAGCATTTAACAAGTAATTGTTATATTTATACCCACAATGATTTGCTGTTATGTCATTCAATGGAAATTATTCTTTATATCACTCTGCAAATTTGATGTATGCAATAGTTTCTTTTTCATAGGTTAACCACATAATTCTGTCAAATTTTATAATTAACTTTTCTTAGGGATGCATTAATTCAAGTGTTTTAAAGGTGTATTGCTTTAATAATTCAAGTATTTTGAAGGTGTATTGCTCTAATAATTCAAGTGTTTTAAAGGTGTATTGCTCTAATAATTCAAGTGTTTTAAAGGTGTATTGCTCTAATAATTCAAGTGTTTTAAAGTGTACTGCTCTAATAATTTAA
>NC_090738.1:30015079-30020079 GCF_036898095.1 Palaemon carinicauda | reverse complement strand
TCTCTCTCTCTCTCTCTCTCTCTCTCTCTCTCTCTCTCTCTCTCTCTCTCTCTCTATGGATATTGAAAATGGAAAGTGGAAGCACTATGGTGATACTTGCAATCTTGAGTTTCTATGGGAGTCGATTGCAGGATAAAGACCTCAAACGTGTCTTTATTCATCTATGGGGTTTCCAGGTTTCATCACCACACTGGTCACTGTTGATTTGTGATGGTGGGAGACTTTCGTCTGCTCGCTCACAGCAAACCAACCTAGTATGTGTGGCCCTGACTAATACAGCTTCTCTGATCACGGTGATACTCAAACTCTTTCACCACCTATCCACACTCAGAGAGGGGCAATATATGCCGCAAAGCATTGTCGGGAAAGTTTTACAGTGGAAAAATGAATTCAGCTTTAACTAGAAGGGCACTCAGTAGAGCGCAGACCTCCGCCACGGCAGCTTATTTTTCGACCTTTTGCTCGATCATGACCGTAAACCTTAACATGTATTAATTGGCGTGGATTCTCATGCTCTCAGATATGAACCAATTTTGAAGTCTATGCGACAATGATGTCCAAACTTACGGCTGATTACGTGAATTGGACATTTTGCTTGACCGTGACCTTGACCTTTGATCTTGACCTGCCAAAATTTAATCATTTCCAGATTTTTACTGGAAATGATTAAATTTTGGCAGGTCAAGAAGCTGTTCACAAACAAATACACGCACGCACACAAACAAACACACAAACAAACAAACAAACACACAAACAAGAGGTAAAACAGAACCTCCTTCCAACTTCGTTGGCGGAGGTAATTAAACTATAATGTTAAAAGTTACCCGATTTCTGAAGCGTTTGTTTCATTTCTCGTTATACTTAAACATCAAGTTTTAATTATATACTTTCTAGTAAATTTCCGTATAGTGAAAGTTTGACACTTAGGCCTATTTTCCGTTTATTATTGTGGGATAATTTTGAAAGCAATGGCACAAATTCAGCATGTGGAAACTTTCATTTCTACAAATATTAGAGCTCAAAAACGTTTACAATTTGTCTATGAACCATAGAATAAAAACATTAGTTTATAAAAAAGTCTAACTTAATAAATTGTGTATTTTCTAAATTTGCTAAATTTGTATATTTAAAAAAAAAAAATCCAATCACATTGGATGAACAATATATCTCTTAGAAATAACATTCTAGAGATATTCTACTTAGTTTCATGACTCCTAAAATAAAAAAATAAAAAATCTAATCAAAATAAAATTGCCGGAATAAATTCAAAGCATCCAAAATTATATTTCCTAAAGATATCTAAATTGCAAAACTGTAGATGATGACTAAGCTTCCAGCAGGTGTAAAGAGAGAGAGAGAGAGAGAGAGAGAGAGAGAGAGAGAGAGAGAGAGAGAGAGAGAGAGAGGCATTTTGTAGCAATCACCGGGCCATAAATAATGGGAGTTGGGAACATGTCGAAAACTCTAAACCAGGTCCTCGTCTGCCACATTTGTAAACACGAAGTCCACTGCCGGAACACCAGTGAAAAAGAGATTTATAGTTAGGTGGCCAGATAATTCTTTTAAATTGACAACGTACAGCCGAGAAAAGCAAGCGTTTAATTGCGAGGTTAAAGATATATACTATTTTCGCTTTTTATGTTTATGTTGGTTTGATATACTTCAATATATAGTACAAGATAGGGGGTGTTAACTGTGAAGGAGTCTATTATTATTATTATTATTATTATTATTATTATTTTTATTATAATTATTACTTGCTAAGCTACAACCGTAGTTGGAAAAGCGATATGCTATAAGCCTAAGAGCTCCAACAGGGAAAATATCCCAGTGAGGAAAGGAAATAAGGGAAAACTATAAAAGAAGTTTCAGAACAACAATAACACCAAAACAAATCTTTCACATACAAACTATAAACACTTCAAAATAAGGAGAGGAAGAGAAACAAGATAAAATAGTGTGCTCGAGTGTACCCTCAAGAAAGAGATCTCTAAACCAATACATTGGCAGACCATGGTACAGAGGCTATAGCAATACAGAAGACTAGAGAACAATGGTTTGATTTTGTAGTGCCCTTCTCCTAGAAGAGTTGCTTATTGTGTCACTCTAGTTTGTAGTCGATTTATTTATCAACAAAAACAAGGATAATTTGGAATTTGAGTTTTGAATAGATACATTTTGCCACAAAATTACCAATAATTATTTACACATTAAAGAGCAATATAGAGATTGTCCTCAACTTCTGAACATTCGACTTCTGAACATTCGACTTCTAAACATTCGGAGATACAAACAAATCAAACTAAAATCATAACCATCACATATATATCACATATGTATCAAAAGGCCATATACTGTAATAAGATAGAGAAATACTGTAAGAAAACAATATCATATCATTAATACAGTGAGCAAATCGACATTTACAATAACTTGATATTTCTTTCATATGAGACGGGACTATTTGTTGTCTTTTGTAGCTGAGAATCGTAGGCATGGGAGGCGAGTTCGCAATACCCTAGTTCAAGATTTAGCAAAATCAACTTAACAAACAATTCGACTCACAAACAACTTTTTGAAACCTATAGATTGTATGTTGCGGACTTGTACTTATAAAAGGCATAGATTTCCCATTATAGAACAATATACTTATAAAAGGGTTAGATTTTCCATTGCAGAACAATATACTTATAAAAGGCTTATATTTCCCATTGCATAACAATATACTTGTAAAAGCCCTAAATTTCCCATTGCAGAACAATATACTTATAAGGCATAGATTTCCCATTACAGAACAATATACTTATAAAAGGCATAGATTTCCCATTGCAGAACAATATACTTATAAAAGGCATATATTTCCCATTGCAGAACAATATACTTATAAAAGGCATAGATTTCCCATTGCAGAACAATATACTTATAAAGGCCATAGATTTCCAATTGCAGAACAATATACTTATAAAAGTCATAGATTTCCCATTGCAGAACAATATACTTATAAAAGGCAAAGATTTCCCATTGCAGAACAATATACTTATAAAAGGCATAGATTTCCCATTGCAGAACAATATACTTATAAAAGGCATAGATTTCCCATTGCAGAACAATATACTTATAAAAGGCATAGATTTCCCATTGCAGAACAATATACTTATAAAAGGGTTAGATTTCCCATTGCAGAACAATATACTTATAAAAGGCATAGATTTCCCATTGCAGAACAATATACTTAAAAAAGGCATAGATTTCCCATTGCAGAACAATATACTTATAAAAGGCATAGATATCCCATTGCAGAACAATATACTTATAAAAGGCATAGATTTCCCATTGCAGAACGATATACTTATAAAAGGCATAATTTCCCATTGCAGAACAATATACTTATAAAAGGCATAGATTTCCCATTGCAGAACGATATACTTATAAAAGGCATAGATTTCCCATTGCAGAACGATATACTTATAAAAGCCATAGATTTCCCATTGCAGAACAATATACTTATAAAAGGCATAGATTTCCCATTGCAGAACGATATACTTATAAAAGGGTTAGATTTCCCATTGCAGAACAGTATACTTATAAAAGGCATAGATTTCCCATTGCAGAACAATATACTTATAAAGGCCATAGATTTCCAATTGCAGAACAATATACTTATAAAAGTCATAGATTTCCCATTGCAGAACAATATACTTATAAAAGGCAAAGATTTCCCATTGCAGAACAATATACTTATAAAAGGCATAGATTTCCCATTGCAGAACAATATACTTATAAAGGCCATAGATTTCCAATTGCAGAACAATATACTTATAAAAGTCATAGATTTCCCATTGCAGAACAGTATACTTATAAAAGGCATAGATTTCCCATTGCAGAACAATATACTTATAAAGGCCATAGATTTCCAATTGCAGAACAGTATACTTATAAAAGCCATAGATTTCCCATTGCAGAACAATATACTTATAAAAGGCATAGATTTCCCATTGCAGAACGATATACTTATAAAAGGGTTAGATTTCCCATTGCAGAACAGTATACTTATAAAAGGCATAGATTTCCCATTGCAGAACAATATACTTATAAAGGCCATAGATTTCCAATTGCAGAACAATATACTTATAAAAGTCATAGATTTCCCATTGCAGAACAGTATACTTATAAAAGGCATAGATTTCCCATTGCAGAACAATATACTTATAAAGGCCATAGATTTCCAATTGCAGAACAATATACTTATAAAAGTCATAGATTTCCCATTGCAGAACAATATACTTATAAAAGGCAAAGATTTCCCATTGCAGAACAATATACTTATAAAAGGCATAGATTTCCCATTGCAGAACAATATACTTATAAAAGCCATAGATTTCCCATTGCAGAACAATATACTTATAAAAGTCATAGATTTCCCATTGCAGAACAATATACTTATAAAAGGGTTAGATTTCCCATTGCAGAACAGTATACTTATAAAAGGCATAGATTTCCCATTGCAGAACGATATACTTATAAAAGGCATAGATTTCCCATTGCAGAACAATATACTTATAAAAGGCATAGATTTCCCATTGCAGAACAGTATACTTATAAAAGTCATAGATTTCCCATTGCAGAACAATATACTTATAAAAGGCAAAGATTTCCCATTGCAGAACAATATACTTATAAAAGGCATAGATTTCCCATTGCAGAACAATATACTTATAAAAGGCATAGATTTCCCATTGCAGAACAGTATACTTATAAAAGTCATAGATTTCCCATTGCAGAACGATATACTTATAAAAGGCATAGATTTCCCATTGCAGAACAATATACTTATAAAAGTCATAGATTTCCCATTGCAGAACAATATACTTATAAAAGGGTTAGATTTCCCATTGCAGAACAGTATACTTATAAAAGGCATAGATTTCCCATTGCAGAACAATATATTTATAAAAGGCATAGATTTCCCATCGCAGAACAATATACTTACAAAAAGCCAT